>NW_026067909.1:26782296-27031769 GCF_014885135.2 Alexandromys fortis | reverse complement strand
GAGAGAGAGAGAGAGAGAGAGAGAGAGAGAGAGAGAGAGAGAGAGAACCATTCCACACAGATAAGATGCAGTCCTGTCTTTTATAACATCCTGGATAGAACCAGAGACAATTTGTTCAGCTAAACAAGTCAGGCATGGAAAAGAAATGCCATGTGTTCTTGAGCTGACTTTGGATGACTGTGCCAGAACACCTGAGATTGACCCTAAAATAGAAGATTTATTGGGGTCCTTGGCTTCAGAGGTCAGATGGCCATGTTGTTTCTTGGTGAGATATAATACCACAACAGCACTGAATGATACTTGGAAGGCTTCTCGCCTCTTGGCATCAGTGGAACAGTGTGAGAGAGGAAGGGGTCCAGTCTAGGATGAGATGGACCCTTCAGTGACGTGCCCCCAGTGACCTAGTTCATCCTGGAGCTTCCGTGACCTCCCAACAGCCTATTTAGCCACAAATGTATCCAGAGGTCAGAACCTCCACCCCTCAGTTCTCCAAAGCCTCACTGCTGCACTAGGACCCAAGTCATCAGTGCGTGAGCTGGGGGATATTCCAGGTCTAAGCCATAACAAAGTTGAGAGTGGAATGGTGGCCATTAGGGTGAAGTTAGAGGGATGGGGGATGTTTGCTGGTCAGAGGGTGTAAGTCTGTGCCTGGAGTCTAATACTCATTGCTGTAATGGAGGTTGACAATACAGCTCTGCATGGGTAGAATCTAAGAGAGGTGACTTTTGTATTGTCATAGCGCACATGCCCAGGAAGGTCCCAGGTGAGGTGACAGATGTGCTAATTATCTTAGTTGTGGCCGTAACTCCACACAATAGACATGGGTGACACAGCGTCACACCATGTACCTTGAGTGTGTTCCAGTTCTCACAATTACTCCTCAATGGAACTGTAGAATTCTAAAGGAACCACGTACGGCATACACATTGCCGCATCTGTGCCGTGTGTGGAGAGCTGCCATGGCAGGAGCTGCAGATTCCTTCTCTGCCGTTCGACCTCCACTAGTCCCCATAGAGTAGATGCCATAACCAAGGCGAGAACGCACAGCGGAGGATCTCCGTGTACAGAGCCCCCAGAGGGAAGGTGCTGGCCCCCAGATTGCTCCACTGCGGCGGGGTGTACTGGTAGCGGAAGAGAGGGCAGACAAAAGATGTCGGCTGTTCTGAGCAAGTGCCCAGAGAACCCTGAGCAGAGTGTGAGTTCTACTTGGTTCTTTCTGAGAATGTCTAGTTAGGGGCTCTGGAATATAATTTAAGATGAGTCCTTAGAGTCAACCAAATCTCCATTGAGAATCTTCAGTGCAGTTTTGATGCAGATTAAAAATGGCTGCTGAGTGATCTAACGGCGATGTGTATGGAAAGCTGGCCTCCTATTACTCTTTAAAATGGCCGTGCTGGTTTTACGTTTGAATAATAAAATGAGAGTGAATTCACGGTCAAATCCTGGACAGTTTCTTAGGTATTGTGAGACAAAAACAAACTAAAAAGGGAAGCTACCGTCTCATCTAAGAAGCTGTGGTAGCATCCTCATTTTATGAAGAATGCACAGCACATTGAGTTTGAGTTGGCAACTTCAGTTAGCACATCCATTGAGTTCTTTAATTGGGATACTGAAAGAGTGGCTCAGCTCATGTGGCCTGTATACACAGAGCCCCGGTGACACTTGGAGCCCTGTGCTAGCAACCAAGGGTTTTATAGAACAAGAGAGCCGGCAGGGAAAAGTCATGGCCATGTGTGTTCTGTGATATCCCGTGTATTTGTGATAGAGCCCAGGATGCAGCAAGTTGCTCTGATAGTGGGGAGAGTCCTTGAAAAGCCCTGGCTACAGGAAGGTGTTGCAACAAAGGCTACCAGGGCATAGGAGACTGCATGAGGGCCACAGATGAGAGCTAGACTCTGGGAACTGAGCTTGCGGATGGTTCTTCAGATGCTGGGGACGCTCTGTCCCAAGCACCAAAAAAATGCTTGTAGGTCTCTTCCAATCATCTATATGAGCTTTAGGGACTGTGGTCTCATCAGCTTCTAAGAGAGTATATACTATCATACAGATTAAGGAATTCTGAGAAGAAATACTATACAGTGTTAATATGTTAGGGCCATCGGACCACATCTGATGAAACATACTTGATCTGGGTATTGATATTGGCATCTCTATTATTATCTAAGGCTTATTTATCTCTATAGTCAAACAAATACATTAAGAAACACCTCATGGAACATAGAGAGCCCTCTCTGGAGGCTGTTTTGGTTTTGGAGACAGTTCCTTAGCACAGAAGCATGGCCCCAGGGTCCAGGAATTAACCTGAGATGGTGGGAAAATTTAGGGGCCTAAGGTTTGTAGAACTCAAGAGGGCCATACAGAGCAGGGAGCAGGCCTCACCAGTAGCTACTAGGGCTCAACACCTGGACTAAGTCCATACTCAGTTGGGTGATTATGGAATCCTCCTACACGAAGGTGTACCCAGTGGGTAGAATGTTCTAGCATCATTCATTTGGGTATTGCACTGAGGACTTTGCATAAGCAGCCCACAGGTTTTGCAGGAGGCCTCCTGGCTCTTCCCAGGTCCTTGAAGTTTACTGCATACACAAGCTGGTCTGACTTTGAATTTAATCCTCTAGCCAGTGTGGGCGCTCTAGCTTGGAGCTAGCTACATTTAATGAAGGGAATATGTACCACATGTTAAACTGAAATAATTCACCTAGGCCATCCAGGCCAAGGAGTCAGGGAGGTGGAATTCTGTTCAGAAGGAGGTAGTGTCATCAGAGTGAGTCCCAGACCAGAGCTTCAGATGAAATTCTCTGATGCCAACACTTTTGAATATAGCCATGGCCTGTTCTTTATGACTTTGAATTCAATTCAAAACCTGAGTCACTCACAATCCATTTTTCTTTTATGAAAGTCTCGTCAATTTAAATAACAGCTTTGTGGGAAAATCACTTATGGTAATAGTTCACTCAATCCAATAGTGTTATCACCAGTCAATCTAAAGTAACAAGGTGTCTCTACCGCTATGAATGTTATGAATTCTATATTCTTAAATTATGTTTTAAGTTAAATTTCCATTCAAATTTTAACATTTAATGCAATTTTTATGTTTATACATTAAATCTTAAATTTACTTAAGATAAAAAATTATTTAAAACAGGGAACTTATTTCCCCAAATATAAAGGCACTGGAGTGATTTTGTACATCATGCACCCAGACACACATGTGCACCTACCTATGTAGGATGTAAGAATAAGTCTATGCAGAATGGGAGGCAGAAGGATTATAAAGACCAGGTGATGGATGACTGCTAGGAGACACAGCAGGACTTAGGAGCCTAGAACTCACAGAGACTGTGACAACAAGCAGAAGACATGGAAAGTGGACACAGAGTCCCACCCCTAATTAAGAAGCTATCTGCAGTTAATACCTGCTGGGAAAGGAAAAGTCAATTTTCTCCAATGGAATGTCACTGGGTAAATCAACCACACTCCAGAGGAGTCTGCAAAGCCAGAGTAATTGTCCAAAACAAAACAGGGACCTCTTTATGACTACTTTGTATTTGCTTGTTTGTTTTTCTTTCTTTCTTTTGATTTATTTTGTATTATTATTTTTTGTTTGCTATTTGTACTGTTTGTGCTTTGTTTTTTTCTTTTTTCTCGGAGGGCTATTGAGAGAGAGAAAGAGAGAGAGAGAGAGAGCGAGAGAGAGAGAGAGAGAGAGAGAGAGAACAGGAATTTGGTGGGGAAAGAGAGGTGGGGAAGATCTGGGAGGAGTTGGGAGAGAGGAAATGCAATATATATATGATATGTATTATATAAATATAAAAACAAATGTATGAACATTTATTGTATAAAGATTTTTTTTTCAGTTTACCAAGATTGAGGTCAAATTTGAATTCTTCACTTCTCTCTTTGTTTGCCATCTGTCTGTGATCTGGTTACTAGTGTGTTTGTAATCTGTTGTGTGTGTGTCCATCTCTGTTGGCTGTGAGTTGTGTCTGTGTGTCTGTTGTGCCTCTGAGTCTCAGTCTCTCTCTCTCTCTCTCTCTCTCTCTCTCTCTCTCTCTCTCTCTCTCTCTCTCTCTCCTTGACAAAAAGCTCTGCTATGTATTTATTGAACAGCACAAACAACATAGTATGGGGAAAGGATAAGGGGTTCTTTATATTCTGGGTTATTTATTTTATTTTTAAGATTATAATAGATCATAATATTGCTCCTTTCCATTTCTTCCCTCCAAACCCTCCCATATGATATGCCTCTCCCTAGTCTCCTTCAAATCCATGGCCTCTTTTTCTTTAATTGTTATTGTATGCACATAGACAGATATATTCTGAAATATAACCTGCTCAGTCCAGTGAAGGCTACTCGTATGTATACTTTCAAGTCTGACCATTTGCACTGAAAAACCAATTGGATGTTCTTTCCTGGGGAAAAGTACCTCTCTCACAGCCAGCATTCTTTGGTTGCCTGTAATTCTTAGTGTAGGTCTGAGGCCTCTTGGACTTTCCCCCACCTACTTTGGCATGTCCAATGGGATCCTCATTGGTCAGCTCCTGTTTGGGTAGTCATGCTGGTGAGACTTTATGGGGTGTAGCTTCTGATGTTGCTAGGAGACATGATCTCATAGCAAGCTCCCTGATCCTCTGGCTCTTGCAGTCTTTCTGCCCCCTCTTCCTCATTGTTCTCTGGGCCTTAGGTATAGGACTGTTTTGTCAATGTGTCCATTGGGACTGTGCTCCACAACTTTGCATTTTGATTGGTTGTAGTTTTCTATAATGGTCTCTCCATTTGTTGCAAAGAGAAGCTTCCTTGATGAAGGGTGTACACTCACACACAGAACACAAACATACATGCACACACACATACACATAAACACACAAACACATAAGCACACACGTTTACACAAACTTCTGTCAGGCAGAACCCTTGCCCAGCTCACTTCATTTCTACTCTTGTAAGTTTTGTCCTTCTCCCTGCAGAGCAAAGACATGTGTGACAGTGAGGGAGGAACAAAGCCTACTCATGACCTCAAGAGGACGATGTTCACAGTCCTGCATCAGCTGATGACACAGGGCAGGAGGGTGCTTTAGCGAAATAAGGCTAGGGGCTGGAGTGTGCCATCATGGTTTGATGGAGCCCATGTGCCTCTCAGCTAGGGATTGAAACAGATGCATCCACTTGGTTACCAAGCCTTTGAGACTCAGGTTTTGTCTACAGACTGATTTATCCTACAGTTCTGTTAATCCACTCACTCAGGTGGCTCCTAAAATATTACGTCTTTTAAAAAATTCTAACTTTTTTTTATTTAAAGCACTATGCACAGTGGCCCTCCAACATTACCATTACAAACCAGCATGAGGTCTCCCTGGGAACAGCAGATTTCAATCAGACATCATCACGTGGAACACGGGAGTCATGAGCTTCCATTGAGAAGAGTTGTGCTGTTTTACTGGGGGCTGTCTCGGGACAGAGGCCTCTTGTTATCTCTTCCTGATATTTTATGAGCACAAAAGTATGTGTCTTTGTTAGGTTTTCTATTGCTGTGAAGAGACACTATGACCATGACAACTCTTACAAAGGTAAACATTTAACTGGGATGGCTTACAGTTCTGAGGTTCTGCCCTTTATCATCAAGGCAGCTTATAGGCAGACGTGGTGCTGGAGAAGTAGCTGAGAGTCCTACATCTTGCAGGTAACAGGAAGTAGACACTCTGGGCATGGCTTGAGCATCTTATGAGACCTCAAAGCCTGCTTCCACAGTGACAGACCTTCTCCAACGAGACCACACCTACTCCGGTGAGGCTGCACCTCTCATTAGTGCCACTCCCTTTGGGGCCATTTCCTTTTAAATCACCACTTTGTACTTATGGCTTATTTTGCCTTGAAATACAACTCTTGCTGTGATATTAAGTGAGTGCGTGAGGACACAGCGCTCCAAACATTGTGACCGTAGTTCCTTCTTTGACTGTCTATCTTGACCTTTTAAAGCAGTGGTTCTCAACTAGTGGGTTGCATCCCCTTTGGGGGTCAAATGACTCTTCCACAGGTGTTGTATATCCAATATCCTTCCTATCAGATATTTATAGTACAATTCATAACAGTAACAAAATTACAGTGATGAAGTAGCAGCAAAACAGTTTTGTGGTTGGGGGTCACCACAACGTGAGGAACTGTATTAAAGGGTCACAGCATTAGGGAGATTAGATTGAGAAACACTGTCTTAAAGAATGGTGTCCATCCTGCCCATCCCCTCCCTCAAGTCTGCCTTAGTGAATAGCCCTCTCGCTTACACTTTGTTTGCTGGTTTTGTCGTTCTTTAAACGCAGTGTGCATTACAAACACACACTTGTTTGTTACTTCATTCATGGTTTTCTATCGGTCAGCATGATCTGTGCGTCTTTTATTGGGAGGAAGCATTATCATTTCCTCATTACAATGACTACGATTCAGTTTTCACTGGACAGTTTCTGGCATCGTGGAGGTTTTAGGAATGTCTCAGCAAGGGATGGATGTGTTTGCTACAAAGTCTCATCACACACCATCCCTTGTGATCCGAGCTGCCCACTTGGTGGTGAATTGTGAGCTATCCCGCCACGTGAAAGATGCTCCTGAAAATCTCTTCTAGTGGATACACATTAGCCCAGTTGTGATTCTACTGTGATCTATTGAATTAATCCCCTTTTAATGGCTACATAAGTTGGTTCTAATTTTTTGCTAATATGCATTTTACCTTTATGAATATATTCATAGCTTTATCATTGTGCTCATTCACGATTGTTTCCTCTGGCTAAATCATAGAGATTTAGAAATACAGTTAATTCAAAACATGGTTGATTTTCCCATAAGTGTCTGCTGCTCAGGAATCATGCTCTATGCTTTTCCTAGACAGAAAAACAATGTAGCTATGCTCATGGGTCCTTGTCTAAGTGTTTTGGAAAACTTTATTATTATTATTTCAAAACCAACTTGACAGCTTTTTTGATGGAATCTGCATTTGTATAGCAAAAATTTAAAAATAACGTCAGAGATCTAGAAATTAAGTGGAATCTATATATTCCACTTTCTTAATTTCTAGTCAGGAGTCGGGGAGTCATGTTCCTTTTACAGCTGCAGAGTTGGAGAGCAGTAGATAGGTTCCATTGGCCTCAATTCCTTTACACACAGACTTGGAAGAGGAAATCTGTATACTGCCTGTGGTCCCTTCCAGTGATCCAGTGAGCCAAATCTCAGCATGACCTTTGTCTCTGAGGAGACCCCAGTCTTCGGGGCTTGGCTCGCACATAATTTGCATAATTGTGAACATGATCAATACTCAATTACTTTTCTTATTGCCAGCTGAAGGAATGATTGCCAGGAAGAACAAATGGATTCCAATACTCCTAGATCCTTATGCTAACAAGAGAAACACAAACATCCTCTTACCATTTTATTTGCTTCCTGGTGTGTGAATGACTTGATTCTTTAAAAGCCATGTTTAATAAAATTCTGGTTTTAGTATGAGTGGTATATATCCTTAGCCTAGTCAAGGATTTATTGGGGAAAAAAGAGCTCTCTGTGTAGATGGTTGTATTTAGAGAAACACCTTCATCTGAGCTCTGTGGTTTGGCCATTGGCTTTTTTGCCTTGAATACATACCTGCAGTATTTGATGGACATTCCAAAGAAGATTCCCTAGAAAACAAACCCAGAGCTGCACAGATGCCGCCTTATATGTGATGGTCTATCCAGGGGAGAAGAAGCTGGCTGGCTGGCTGACGACTGGCAGGTCTGGTATTTGGATAAGGACTATGCACATATGTACTTCATAGTGACAACCCCTGAGCTGCGCTTATTCAGAGGAAATATCTTCTAGTTCCACCCAGATGAAAGAATTTTAACTGCAAAAATTTGCAAAACAAGAACAACACACTCTTTTTTCTAACTGAAACAGGCAAAATTGCAGATAATTGAGATGTCTCCCTGCGGATTCACAGCCATTGTTTAGCCATGTTAACTGGGGCATTCCCAACCTCAAAAGCCTTTTGGAAGACAGCTGTACACTGCTTTGGTCGTTTTTGATCTTAGTATTTGTCTGCTTATTGACTCTGTTCCAGAATTTTTTTTCCAACTCCTGTTCTTCCACCTAGTTAGCAATTGCTCACTGTAAATGAGGCTCTGTGTTATACTTTATGCTAATATGAGGACATCAATACTGGCCATCATAATTGATTATATCAAGAACAAAGCATGTTAGACATGTCCAAAACTATGCTGTGAGAGAGGGATCGTCACCTTAATTAGTATACAAAGAACAAGTCGCAGAGGGAGATGAGACGTCTGGCTGTGTCGGTTGACTGCTCCTGCTTGACTATGCACCACAAACACAGAGGTGTCCTGTGGCTTCTGAGAGTCAGGGGCCTGCGCTGACCACTGACTGAGCCCCACCTGTGGCAAGGCTCTATCCTTACCTGTAGGCTCAGGAGCTTGCTCTGCGATTCATTTCCTCTAAGCAACAAGATTCATGGCCCCTTGCTTCGTTATCCTGAGGCATATCTTTAGTGCAAGTCCCCTGACCAAAGAGTATCTTTCTCATTTGAGGGGCCACTCGTCACGTTGACACCCTCTGTCTGTCCCGAGCAAATCCCTAGTTCTGTGCGGTGATGAGGGATGCATTGAGGACTTCCCATAGGCTCTGCACTTTTGCATCCTCCTGCTCCAGGAGTCCTCACTGACCTCACTCTGGTACCCACATGTGGCTTCAAGGGACTCACAATTCCTCCCATTCCCTCGATGCCTGCTCAGGAGCTGGGTTGGGCTGGACTAGATAGCTATAGCTTGGCTTCTCCTTTCTCTAATTTTCTTGATGGCATCTCAGTAAGTCCTGTGACTGATGATTCAGATCAGCTATGCATTTGCTTTACAATCTAGCTACACCCCTAGCATCTTCCCATACATTTCCTTGAGATATAAGGGTGGCCCATGAATATTTTACTAAGAGGAGGGAAAAACTTGGATTACATCATGATGCCTACCTATTTATCTCCCCTTGGTAAATGAACAGCAGTTGGTTTTCTCTGTGTCAGGAAAGTGCATACTGATTTAGGTGTTTAATCAGGAAAGTACGTAACAAAAGGAACAGGCTTTGAGTAGGTCATCATACCTTGGGAGGGTTTTAAAGAAGAGGGCATTTGGGAACTCAATTGAAAAAGAACCTTCTTAGGAGTATTGTTCAATGTGTCTGTTGATAATGGGGTTCTGTCCCATGGAGAATGGCACTTCTTCCCTGGACAAGGGCATGATATGATCAAGTGTGTGGACTGTGGATGTGGAGGACAGTGAGGTAACTTGATGTGGTCCTGCAGCTGCTAAGGCAGGAGGTGATGGGCTGGACCTTAGCTCAGAGTCCAGCTGGGAGGCTCTTGACTGGCAATGATTCTTAAGTGGGACTGTGAGGGCTCCCAGGGCTCAGCTCATCTTCCTATCTGTCCCTACAGCCCCAGTCAGTCTGTATCTGGGGGTCACAGTTTTCTGGGAGAAGCAGTATTTTGTGTTTGTATCAGAAGCTGTAGGGGAACTGGGATCTGGAGTCAGATGGCCATACACTGGAATCTCTGGGCATGAAATGAACTCTCTAGTCTCCTAGGTGTTGCTGGGATAGAAAGTCTTCAGCACTAAGGATGTCCTGGGCTTCAAAGAAATTGTAGGTATCTAGTTCTCCTCACACAGTAAATATTCAGTCTCTCTCTCTCTCTCTCTCTCTCTCTCTCTCTCTCTCTCTCTCTCTCTCTCTCTGTGTGTGTGTGTGTGTGTGTGATGGGTTTTTGTTAAGTTGGTACTTTGGGTACATATTCCTACAGACATAAAGATACAGTTTGTTAGCCATGTGCCCATTAGTTCTGAGGAAGATGAAGATGTGACGTAGAGAGTTCTTTCCCCTCTTTTCAGGCAAAGGTTTTCTTGTTACCATGACATTGGTAGGGCCCCTTGCTCTTTAGGTTTCTTAGTAACCTAAAATTAATGATCTATACCTATTCAAGTGTCTGATTCCAAGCCATTCTCGCCTAGGCACAGTCTGCCTCAGGCCTGCTTCAGATAGAGACATTTTTTGAAGCAGGGTGCTCTGAACCGACAAATGAGCTTACCATCACTTGGCAGGTGTTAAAAGCAAGCTAACGAACAAAATGTTCACAGGAAAGGCTATGGCAGGAGCTCCCTAGAGTGGAACATGCCATCTGCATGAAGTCCTGCCAGGCAGAGAAGGGCCTGTCCCCTAGTGACATTCCTCGAGAACTCTGGCCTGTCACACTTGTCTTTAATCTGTTCCAGGGAGAGCTTTAGAACTGTAAGAAGGCATCATGTGATGACCTATCACTGTTGCTTAATGTGGGCATGTACTCTGAAACACCACAGTGAACACATGTTGTCTCTACCCTGAACACAGGATCTGCACTCTCCTGTCTCCCCATCCACTTCCAGACCTCCTGTGTTTACAAAAGAGAAGGTGCGTGTCATTGGGCATTATTGGCTTTTATGTATTTAATCCTAGTTGTTTTATAATCAAATTGTCCTTCTTGATGCTCCTAAAGGATAATCCTTTTCTTGGTGGGAAACAGTCACTTTGGCCATGCTGATTTGTTGTGTTTTGCTTTCTCCTTGTTTCAAATTTTTAAAGATTTTCTTGTGTATGTGTCACATATGTGTAGTGTTCATGCTTGTTAGCATGGTTGTGTACGTGTGTGCATGCATGCACATGGATACGTGAGTGCCTGTGGAGGTCAGGGATCAACACTGGGTGCCTCCTTCCATGGCTCCCCACCTTTATTTTGAGACTGTGTCTCTCCCTGAATGTAAAGCTCATCCATTTAGCTAGGCTGGTGGTCAGCTAGAGCCAGGAATCTCAGTCTTTTGTTCCCTCCCTGCCAGGAGCACAGAGAGAGCGGCCTAGGCTTTGCACCTGGTGCTTTGCATCTTTGTTTGCTTGTTGTGGCTGAGGGGATCCTCACTCCGGCCTTTATGCTGGCACTTGCCCTGCTGAGCCTCCCAGGGCTTCATGCATATCAAGCAAGTGCAGCTCACCGATCTGTCCATCTGTCCCACATTTAAAAAATTGTTATACCCCTAATGAGACCGCCACCCATCACTCAGTATTCTTTCAGAGAAGGCTGTAACCTAAGATGGATCTTGAAAACATTCACAGCCCTTTGGCCACGTGACTAAAGGGGTGCTCAGAAGAACTTGAGTACCAGTGTTTTCACTGTGGTGACGCCTACCAAAACCGATGGTTATAGCCAACCCAGGAGCTGATAGAAAGGAAATACCTGATCAGTCATGATCACCGTGTGTTAAAATCACACGTTGCCTTTGAATGCTATCTTTTGTGACATTCCTGAAAGTTCATGAAATGCCACAGTGCACATTTGTTTTTAAGTGGCATGGAAACATTGCCCATAAAGCACAGTGATAGAGAGCAGTTCTCTCTTTAAATACAGCTCTAGGTTTCATAAGTTTTAAATTTGCTGCGACAGGTGTGTGACTTTTCTGATAATGGGAGAAGACCTGTGACTGTCATGGAGGGATACACAGGAGCATTTGGAGTCCACAGCTCTCATCCGTGAGACTTAATGAAGGGGCTGCCGTTGATATTGGTTGCTCTTCAAATGCACTCACTGTAGGCTTGTGACTCCACCAGAGACTTGCTAAATTGCTTCAGAAAAAAAAAAATCCATTAAGATGCTATCATCTGCTTGATGTGGTGGGACACACCTGTCATCCGTCCCCTGGAGAGGCGGCGTGGGCTAGAAGGAGAGACCCTGTCTCACAAAAAGGGAGAAAGCGAAGCTATCAGTATAATCAGGGCTCACTGTGAAAAGAAGACAGAGCATGTATGTCCGATAAGTGTGCTGCCAGCTCTGAAATCAGCACATGCAAGTAAGATTTTCTCCAAGAAAATGGGAGCCCTGTGCATCCCATGCAATTGAACATGGGTCAACTCATCCATCTCCGAGTGTCTGCTGCTCCCCACCCTGTTCATCAATGAAATGCTAAGTACGTTTCTCTTCTGTGCTTTTTCATTCTTTTGACCTTCCTGATTTTCTTCTTCTCTTCCTCCTCCTCCTCTTCTTCCGTCGTCCTCTTCCACTTCCTTTTCTTCCTCCTCTTCTTATCATCATCATCATTGCTCTTTGGCTAACCAGGTTCCCCAGGCTCAGAAACTTGTGTATGGCTGGGCCCCTGTTCAATCACTTCTTTTTCTACTTCCCTGCTTGTGATACTTTGCCACCATTTAATATGCTTGAGCTCTCTAACAGGCGACATGTAGTGTCAATTCCACCAGATTTTATATGTAATTCGATCAAGGTCAAAAGTAGTGACCGTCATTGACATTAGGATCCCATTGTGCTCATAGCTGTTGTGGGTTTCATTCTCGGTGGGACCAGCATCCGATGAGTTCACAGAAATGACAGACTTACAGTGAAACACTCCAATACCCGCCCCAGAAGTGGGCTGCCGTAATTCAGTTACTGAAGCAGCCAGAACATTTCTTTTTAAATATCGTGTGATTCTTTTATTCCCAAGTAGTTCCAGCAATACCTCGGCAAGGACTCTGGGGAGTGCCGGCAGTGTCGTGCACGTGGGTTAATCATGGAAGCCATCTGAAAGGAGCATGCCTTTAAATAGGAGATGATCCACGGGTGACAGAAAGCTCCTTCAGTGGTGCAGTGGCGCTGTGAGGGCCATAAAGTGCACCTGACAGGAGATTCTGCTGACCCACTCAAACGTTTATACTCTTCTACAGAGCTCTTTAGACAATATTCAATACTGTCTCTGTTTGCCAGCTTTGTTCCAGGAAAAGAAAACTATCTGGAGTCTATGAGAAAGTCAAATATTCTGCCCTGGGACAGGGGCGGGGGACTCTGTTTAATTTACCAACAGAGGTTTGAGACAAGCAATCCACCCTCGCATGTCACGTTTGGAAGGAACAAAGTGTGGGGGCTGGGGAGACGGTTCAGTGAAGTGTTTGCCACGTGAAGCATGAGGACCTGAGTTTTGACCCCAGGACTTGTTTAAAAGCTGGACCGCAGCATGCACTGTGGAGACCATGTAATCCCAGCACCAAGGGAGTAGAGAGTTGGAGAGATGCCAGAGGCTTGCTGGTCAGCCAGTCTATCCAAATCAGCACACTCTGGGTTCAGCTAGAGACTGTCTCCAAGATAATGTGAAGAATGCTTGAGAAAGATATCTGACATGAACCCCTTGCCCGCACATGCACACACACACATACATATGTACCCACACACATGCACACACATGTTAAAAACACAGTGTAAGTCACTGTTTGGTTATGTTTTGCTCTGTGTGTGTGTGTGTGTGTGTGTGTGTGTGTGTGTAGGCATTCACACATACACTTCGTCACACTTGTGTGGTTCTCTTAATTGTGGGAGAATAAATACGGTAAGATGTTCACTGCTCCTTAATCTACAAATTAGTCCTGTTGTCTGTTATCTTCCTTTGTAGAAACCTGTGTGAAGTTTTCTAACATGAAGCAAGGGACCTGGAAGATTCTAATCATCTCTTCATTAGAGTTCCTGAGTTTAAGATAAAGTTCCCTTGAGTCTTTGCTTTCCTGTGTTGATGCAGGGGGCTGCCTGATGCCAGGTGCATTGCATAGGCACTGGGCCAAGCACTGACCCCTCTCCACCTGGAGGAAATGTGTCTCTGGGTTTACTACGTGTCCTTGGACCTTAGGAACCACAATTAGGCAGAGCATCTGAGGACTGGGGCTGTGGGTAGCAGTGAGTTTTGTAGTTACTGGTCATGGAAATAATCTTTTATATGACCCACAAATCAGAGGGAATAAAAACTATGTGTACAATTTTGCATGCATACTGCAGGGCACACTTCGTACAGCCTGACTTTTAGTTTGAAAGTCAGCATTTGCATGTTGTCTCTGAGATCAGCAGCCGTGTGGCTGGTACTCTTAGGCCACCCTCTTCATTTCCAGACTTCTGTGTGGTGTATTGGTCGTGTCCATGTGTGCAGCGCTGCGAAGCTTCACAGTTGTGGATATAAGGGTCCTTCCACACGCCTTAGCCTATGCCTGGTGTGCCCCTGGGGACACCTGCTTCCTCAGGCTGTATCTACCCTGTTTGCACAACTCCTATAGGGATGCAGCATCCTTTCAGAAGAGCCCTGGGGTCCCAGGTACTAACACCTAGTGGAGTGGAGCCTCTTGGTGAAATTGGGGTGATAGCACTATCTGTCAGGAAGGTGAGAAAAGGACCATCCAATCTGCTCATGATTCCAGCTGCAAGCAGAACGTAGGAAATCTCTTCTGAAACACTTGAATGGGTTCTGATGGGTATATCTAATTTCTTGATGAACTGTGGTAGTTAAGAAATACCAAGCAGGGGAGAAGCTGTCGGATGATTGGGTGAGGTGACTTGTAAAAAGCGCCAAGGGTCTAGAATTACTAGAGCTACCAGCTCTTCTGAGCTCATTATGGTGCGACAGGGACAAAGTTAGTGTCAGGAACCTGTTCCTTTTGGAAAACAAGGTCAAGGTAGACAGTGCCATGGTTACTGTCCTGTGTGACCCATACAGTCAGTATTTCCCTGTAAAGACCTGACTAATCGCGTGTGACTTAATATCATGAGTGTGGCAAGGCTGAGAAGTGGAGGAAAGGAAAGACGTCCTCTGAGTCCCCAGATAGCTCAGCACTCGTTCAGTTCCTCTGTGTCCTGCTTGCAGCCCCTCCCCCCGCAGCTGGTGGATGAGGAGTGGGTCTGAGCATACCTGCCATTGCAAAGGAGGCAAGAGCTTTAGTTCCAGATATCTCCCTGTCAGGACTGTGCTCCCAACCATTGTTACATAACTTAACAGCATTTGATTGCTACCGGGGCACAGAGTGGGAGCCACACAGGCAATCCACAGGGCTCAGAGTTTGGTCTTTATGGGAAGAGAGGTCACCTGATGGTGGCTGCTCCAGACAGAGGCCCACATGGAAGAGAGGAGACAGGCAAAGGTCGGCAGTGGGGTCAGGGCCCTAACACTTCTCTGTGCTTTCTGGAGTGATTTTAGACACTGAACGTTTTGTATTCAAGAGACTGTGGTTTGAGTCCTTGGTGCTGTGCATTCAAGTTTGCACTCAGGCTTGGGTAGCATGTAGCTAGTGCTACACAGGCTCCGGGGAGGAATTGTCTGCAAGAATGGCATTGCTTTTTCATTAAGGAAACATATGCCTTGCATAAAATTTGCTGTCCCAGACATGCTCTGCTGTGCAGCGGCATTGTGTTTACAGTGTGCACCTATCACTCCACCCTCACAGCGCCTCCCCCAGGGCATCTCTGTTCTTTAAAGTAAAGACTTGCAAACATGAGACATAGTCCCAGAAGCTGGCATGGGACATTCTGGCTGCAAGAAGGCAGCAAGGCACGTATGCAGCCTGTTTCCTGCCACTTCCTCTGGGAACAAGGGCGCATCTTGATAGAGAGGTTGCTTGTCCCATGGAGTGACCTTTAGAGGTTGCTGTCCAGGATGGCACATTTCTTGGTCTTCAAAGCTGGGAGACCTGTGGGCTCCAGAATCCGTAACTAGAGAATTAGATTTTAAGACCTCAGATTTTGCAAGTGGATATTGAAGTTGCACTCCTTCTCCTGCGTGTGACAGTGGGCTCCAGACCCCATGCCACTTCCTAACAGAGAGCTCTGGGCCAGTCTGCTCACACAGGGGGACTGCCTCACCACAGGCCACCAATGCCTTGTGACCCCTTTGCCTAGCCTGTTCCTTCCTTTTCATACTTGTTAGCAACGCTGCATGGAAGCCTGTAGTAAGGTTTTTGGTAAGAGTCAAGGCTGTTTGGTGGCTCTCAGGAACTTCGTCCGGAAGGAGAGCAGTGGGCTTGTCTCTGCTGATCTGCATAGCCTGTCTGGAGAGTGGATTTCTGTGCAATTCCCCTTGAGATTCTGCATGGATGTGTGTTTTCTTGGAGCAGCAGAAAAGCTAGTTTTATAATATATATGAAGTCTTCTGAATTCTGAATCTTGATGGATCCTATGAGGAAAAAAATGGAGCCTTCTCTCTTGGTCTTAAAGGGAAACTGGAAAGGAAAGAGGTCTTGGTAAAGTTCAGCCCTGCACGGGGTCAGTGTGGTGATGAGAGCAGGTTCTGTGTCACAGGGCTGGGACACATGGACCGACGAGTGTGTGACCGGTGCCACCGTAGCTCTGGGCGAATTATCTCCAGCAGAGTGTAGGGTCCTGTATAAAGACAGAGCGCTGAGACCATGTGGATTGTTGAGAAGGGTCACACACTCTGCCCCATCCTCTGTATGATGACTCTCCTCTATGGGTTACTTCATGAACTTGAGGAAAAACGGGTACTTCCATAAGAGTGCTATACAAGGAAAGTCTGACAATCAGATTAGCATGTGTTAAAATTGCCAGGCATCCGCTGCAGGTGCCTGTTGAAAAAGATGCTAGTTTATATCCACAGGCAAATTTTAATACTTGTAGCAGACAGACATCCAGGAAACACACCTCTCCCCCGTGCCTTGAGGATGAAGATGTTCTGAGTTGTTGGCTATCCTTCTAAAGCTAAGCTCTATTGAAAACCTTACCTCAACACCCTTCACATAGGGAGAATTTGGCAAGCACCAAGGCTATGAGGGCAGAGAGTCATTGCTAATGAGGGTCCTTGGGAACACTTTTATGTCAGCTTCTTTGTAAATGATGAAGCAGAGGTAATACAGTCAAAAGCCTTGAAGCTCATATGCCGGAATTGCCTGCTCATTCACCTTTGCTGTGGTTCATGGCTTCCTTTGTGAATGCCCTCATGTACCCGACTCTTCTCTCCTCCCTCCTGCCATTCTCCACCCAGCTGCAGTCTCTAACAGGCAGGAGTTCTTCATCACACAGTGTCTTCAGCTGCAATGGAGACATAGGGAGGCCTTGCCCTAAGGAGGCATAAAAGATCCAAGGAGGAGTTGAGCCTCAGGTGACCCTTACTCCGGGAGAGGACAGTATGCTGGCGGAGTATGAGAGGGTGCACCTGGAGGAACAAGGGGACAGTTGGGTGATGGCCCCTGCTATGAGTCACTCAATCATCTCTCCGGATGTACAACACACAAGACGGTTTGGATTACATCAGAACACCGTCCAGGGGACCAAAGATCTCTATAAAATTTTCAAATGATGCCCTCTCTTTTCTCCCCCAGGACAGTCTGGAAGGGTAGTCTAATCCTCACTGCGGAAGCTCCTAGGTGAGCGGTGGTTTTTGGAGGAGTGGTAGGGCTATCAGGTGAGCATACACTGCTAGGAATGAACAGTAAGAGTGGGGTGAGGGTCCCTGGGTTTGCTGACTAAGGTCCAACTCTAGACATGATTGACTCCAGGGAGACCAGAGAAGCAGGATGTGTTGGAGGACATCTCTCTGTCAGCTTTGCTGTTCATGGAGAAAGGGCATGCATTCATAGGTAGTTTTTCATATTCTGGCTGTTACATGCAGAAATGGTACAGAGAAATGGAATTAAGTTCAGTTTCCCCACCCACAGCCTCAGTCCTTGAAGGGGCCTCGAGTGTCCACCATATTGGATGATACTGGTCCGTCTTCTTTGATGGCTGCTATGACTTGCAAACCATACTCCCAATGTTACCTGGGATACTGCTGTCCCAGAAACTCACAGGTACACAGGACTCTCCATCTGGTCTCTTGTGAGCTGGTACAGGTGATGATAGAGCCAAGATGAGCTCTTTGCTCTTCTGCATCGGACTTTTACCCAGAGTTCTGTGAAATTACAAGGGTGTTTAAAACAAAATCCCTCATGATAGTCATAGAGGCAGGAAGCTGTGGAATGGATCCTGAAAGCCTGTGGCAAAATATTCCACCATTGGCTCTATTACCGTGGAGAACATCTGCATCTCAGGCCTGGTGACTCACATAGGAGTTCACACCAGGATATTTACCTCAAGAGCCTGCATCCTGACGCTAGTTACAAATTCAAGTAATCGTGCTGTCCCCTCCTGGCATTTCTACATTATATTTCAGAGAGTGATGTGAGCTCCCTGAAGAAAAGTACTGTATAAAGTCAAAATGGCACAGGGATGGTGCCCATCTGGGCCCCCACTGGACCCCATGTTAAATTAGGTCAGAAGCTGGTCCCCAGCAACTTCGCTGTCATGAGTAAAATTCCAGAGGCAGCTCCGCTAGCCTCCTTATTCTGCTGGGACTCTTATCACAAACAGCCCAGACTGGGTGGCTATGGCAACATAGCCACAGTTCTCATAGGTCTGGAGAGAAGACAGAGATGGGGGAGGTGAATGGATCGAGAGAGGATTGCATTTTGGAAAGTCCTAGTTCCTGGCCACCATCTAGCTGTGTGCACGGTAGCCAAAAGAGTGGGGTTTGGGGTGGGGCTTTTTTCTCCACAGTCACAATTCTTATCTATCTCTGGTCACATTTAATCTAATTCTGCTTCATACCAACTGCAGTCACATTGGGGGTGCTGGGAGGGCCTTTTAAAGCACTCCTTCCGGAATCCGTAAGTGGCCTGGACCCTGGGTAGACCCCTTGCGGTGCTTACAGTTACAGGTGTGGAAAAAGACCTTAGGTTGGATTTTCAGGGCTGCAAGCTCCCACCTAGTGTCAGCTCCAGGAACCTGTCAGGGGCAGGATACATGCCTTTAAACCCAGCATGTCACTGCCGAGTGCGACGTAAACTCAGAGCCATGTTTCGAAGATCTGCACTTCCGACAGCCAGATAGGGCTCATGTCTCCTGTTGCTGTTGAGTGACAGAATGTAGTAGATTGTGCCTGTTATACTGTCAAGATGCCACAGAAACCAGAGAACCCCAGACAAGGAACGAACGTTTGTAAGAAAACAGAATCCCTCTTTGAGATGCCTCTGCTGGCTTATCCAGTGTTTATCTTCTCGGGGACTGGGGCGTGGTAGGTTAGTAGGATTTAGGGCAGATAGTAGCTGGTGCCTTCTGGGTACTTCTCTGTTTTCGGACTGCACCTTGAGCAAGAGAGGCCCTTAGAATTGGGAGAAGACAGTAGGCAGCTCCCACTGCTTAGCGCTCCAGCTTATAAAATAATGACTCAGACTTGCATTCCAACACAGGTTTCTCTGATCTCTTCACCACTGGATCTTAAACCACTGTGCGGCAAAGCAGCCCCTGAATTTGGGGTATGACTTGAACTCGGACTCTTCAGTCAATGCAACAACCTCAGCAGCTTGTTGAGCCCCTCCCTTACTGTGATGTCTGGGGGTGAGGACTGCTACCCTTGAGTGGAAAGTAGTTTTGTGTGTGCTCCCGTGTCCTTAAAGGCTGAATAACCAATAGTGGTATTCCATTTCACTGAACTATGAAAACTCGGATGAGGCTGTCTCCACTCTTAACGAAGGCCTCCTTAATTATCTTCAAAGTTGCAGATTCTCTAAGGCAAGGATGTGTCTCTCACAGATGCGTAGCACTGCAGAGACCTGACCCTCTACCACAGGATGCTGTACCTCCTGGGAGCATGTCCAGTCTTTCCCGCGGAAGAGAATCTTTCTTTCTGACCCACCTACTGAGAAGGTCCTGCAGTCTGCTCAGCAGATGGGCCTGCCTTATGCTCTCATATCTATGATATGCACAAAATGGTGCTGTCCTCTCCAGTTCTTGCTCTCTACATAGACAAATTACCCTTGGAAGGCAGAAACAGCCCCTATTTCCTCAACAGTTTCCTTAGAACACACCTCCTGCTGGGACTCAATGCTCACCTTGGGAGGTGGATACTCTAACAGTGTGAGTGATGTAAGTCCTGCATTTGGTCTCACTGGCCTTTTCATGACCCACTAAGGGGTGGCATAGATGATGGAGAGATTCCATCCAGCGCTCTGAGTGTATCGAGCCATGCTATCCGTCCCACTGGAACTCTATATCCTGAGTAAGATGAGGTCCTCATCCCAGTAAACGAGGTGTCATGCTTCTTGGAGGAAAGACAAAGAGCAGACTATTTCCCCGTGGTCAGAGAAAGAACCAGAAGCAGAAGACAGCCCTGTCCTCAGCCTCCGGCAGACTGGGCAGGTTGGCAGCACACATAGTCGGAGGAGCTTTTTAGTTCTCCACTGTGTTCTCTGGTGTAGAGACCATGTTAATATTCATGAATTGCATCTGAAGCCACAGGAAAGTGACAACTCTAGCTGGCCGTGCATTTTCAAAAGGGAACTAACAATCTCAGAGCTCCATCTGAAGGAACAGTGTGGGCTTCAGGTGGCAGCATTCCTGAAGCCACTCAGCAGGGAATCAGGCATATGTGACCGAGAGTGCAGGGAAGGTGGCAAGGGAAAGATAATGAAGACCTTGATCCTTAGAGCCTGGAGCCTTTGCAGGGGAGTCAGGACTCACTGACTTCCACTCCGGGCAAAAGTAGTTACTGGAGTTCCTTACAGAACAGCAGCCCACATGCCTCCAAAAGAGAGCAGAACTCTCCAGGAAGTGGAGTATTTTTGAGAAAAAACCCTATCATGTTCTAACAACAGAGAAAATTCAACTATTCTTATTTTTAAAGAAAAAATGAAACCAAAAAAGAGATAAGTGTTCTCTTCTGAACCCACAACATAAATTAAATTTACACAGCTATCTTTCAAATACAAATAAAAATTTAAAAACCTTAAGGAGAGCATCCAGAAAAAATGTAATGAAATCTCCAAGTGAAGGACAGATCCAGATGTGTGCTTACAATATGCACACCCCAGGCAGCATGCCCACTGCTCAGTACCTTGAAGATCATGACCATAATTAACCAAATGTTGGACTCTTTCACATCCCAGGGCTCAGCTTAAGACCTAACTTCTGCTTCCATAATCACATTAGCATTGTGACCTGTCAGTGTGACAATTGACATCCACACAGGCACAGATCACCACAAACTAATGATACTGCACATGCCCAGTGAAAAAGTGATAGGTAAGGAGCAGAGAAGTACAGCACAGCCCAGTTGTGCAGGGTGTTCATCTCTGCACAGTAGTGCAGGCTGTCCGTCTGAACACAGCTTAGCAGGGTGTCCTTCTCAGCATAGCTGTGAGTGGTGTCCATCTTAGCAGTGGGCAAATGCCCATGTCTGACACATCCCAGCTTGGATTTACCTGAACTTATATACAGGTCTGCTCATTCCTTCTTACCCATAGCCCTCAAATACATCTTAACACCTCTGAGCTTTGGACGATAAAGATGGCCGTCAGACTCAGGGAGATGTAGAAGTCAGAACAGCACAGTCATGTCTTGGCCTTTTACAGGTCTCATCTAATAGTAACCCATACAATACATAACTCAATACATAGCAGCTGTGGGGGTCTCCAAGCATAATAGTTGTGGGGGTCTCAATACAGAGTATCCATTGGGGTCTCAGTACATAGTAGCCATGGGGGGTCTCAATGTATAGTTGTCATTGATTGGGGTCTCAATACATAGTAACTGTGGGGGTTTCAATACATAGTAGCCGTGGGGGGTCTCAATACATAGTAGCCATGGGGGTCTTAATTCATAGTAGCTGTGGGGGTCTCAATACATAGGAGGAGCTGTGGGGTGACTGAGCTGAGGTCTTAATACTGTCCTGTTCGGGTTGAAATAGATCACACTTTTTCTTCGTTTTGCTTAAGAAAAATAATTCTTCACCATTTCATAGAACAGAAAAGTAGTATTACATTCCATAATTTGTTTAAAATATTAATTTGGGCCTTAAGAAGAACGGGTTATACTTCTGTCCCTGACCTGGACAAGTTCTTTTGATACCTAAGACTCGGTTTCTCCCTAACAAAGTGGGCGACCATGCAGATGAGTGTGGAAAAACATCCAATAACTTCCGGTATGTGACATTGCATGACTGACAGGATGTCATAGGGTCATCACATCTTGTCGCTAACAACATGTTTGCTCCTCTGTGTTCTGTATTCTTCAAAGCTCCTGGCAAAGTAGCACAGATAATCAGTGTTCAAGCCTGGTTTGTTAATGTAGCTGTAAATGCTTAAGTCATTTACGGGATTATTATCAGCCAGTTATCACACTGCATATGAATGGAGTCTTCTATCCTGGCTCAAGGATTATTTTATGTGGTGTTGGTTTGTTTTTACAGCCAGCAGCTGCTACTGCACTGGAGACAGACATTAAATCAACACGTCTATTTGGGCCTTGTAAATGTGATTGTTTCACCCAGAGTTTGCTCTATGCTTCCCGGGGAAAACTGTGATGTTAAAATTCCCACTCAACTAACCAAGAGTTGTATTGACAGACTATCAAGACCACACCGCAGTGAGGGCCAGAGAACAGCGGCTGAAAATGGCCATACAAGAGCAGCTCTGGCTCCCTAATAATTGTCACCTGGATTTAGTGACTCAGGCTTGCATCTCAGCCAGATGGCGGGGTTATTCCAACTGGCACAGGATTGGACTACCTTTTCAAATCTCCAGAGAAAGCTATCATGGTGTGAGGAGAAATATTAAAACCTAAAGAACTGCAGAACAGTAGTAAGTCCGCATTGTTCACACATTCTGCTCCCGAACTCTGGCTGTCTTAAAGGCCAGTTGTTATGCTTCCATCTTTGGAACCTCTCCAGATCCATGGAGATCCAGTCTGCCCCTTGACTGATGTGGCTTCCTGGAAGGAAACCTAACGTGGTCTTAGAATGGTGCCACAGACATGTCTGATTCCTAACCTTTCACAGTTCCTTCATCTCTGACCATGCATCATGTATCCCATTTGTATCACCGTGATACAGCATCCACTGTATCAAACCTGCCCTTCCTATTCCTAGTTACTGTGAGGGATAGCTGAAACTTTGGATCAACTCATGGTTCAGTCTTGCAGATTAGCTTCTACTAGAGGAATGGCTGAAGGGGGCACCATGGAAGGATGCTCTCCCTCTTAGTAATCAAAAGAAAGGTAGAAAGTTCTTAAAAACTAAATTGGGCAAATACTGAACTATTTCTTAGCATACAACATTATGCATGCTAAGTGCAGATGTGCTGTCTCATAACTGACATGGCTTCTCTGACGGGAAACCTAAAGTGGAGTTCTAAAACTGTGATCCCCATCTTAGAAGAACATTGGAAAATGAGCAGAGAATGTCAGAAAAAATTTTATCAGAACTCTAAAAAGTAGCCAAAAATTTGAATCAGCCAAGAAACTACATTTTTTTTAAAAAAGGAGAGGGCATTATTGAAGGAGGGAGTGGCAGGTTCCACCAACTCTGTTCCTAAGAGGCAGCCTTGAAAAGAGGGGAACCATGTTCCGAGTGGCCCAGTACTGCTATGTGAGAGGAAAGTACACTTTGCTCATAAGGCTGTATGCTCTTCCGTGATGTCATTGCATGGCAGGGGACTGTAACAAGGTCTTGCTCTCTGTTTCCACGATGGACTCTGAAAATACCGAACTGTTGTAATAGGAAGGCTGCTTGTTGGTTCACAGCTGCTTAGCTCTGAAATAATCACACAGAAACTGTATTAATTAAATCACTGCTTGGCCCATTAGCTCTAGCTTCTTACTGGCTAAATCTTACATCTTAATTTAACCCATCTCCATTAATCTGTGTACCGCCACGTGGCAGTGGCTTACCCAGTAAAGTTCTGTCTCACGCAGGGCTACATGACTTCTCCTTAACTCCACTTCCTTTCTCCCAGCATTCAGCTTAGTTTCCCTGCCTAACTAAGTTCTGCCCTATCAACAGGCCAAGGCAGTTTCTTTATTCTTTAATTGTAATCACAGCATACAGAGGGCAATCTCACATCACTGAAGACAGCAACCTGTCCAGACCTGAGAGAAAAGACAGATGGCAGCATACAGTGCACCCCCCAAGGCCTGGGGCAGCAGCTGGAGGAGGGGTTAGGATCATCAAAAGCACCTGTGTGCCCACAGCTGCCATTGTCCTCAACAGTGAGACACTCACATTTTCCATGGGTCTCAGGAGCAAAGCCAGGATGCTCACTCAGACCAACACAACAGTGAAGCTCTAGCCACAGATATTAGACAAGAAAAAAAAAAACATTTAAAGCATACAAACTGGAAAGAGAATAAAACTATTTCTTTGTACATCATAAAATCTCATAGAAAATGCTGAAAAGCCCCATCCCCAAGCCAGGAAGTAAACATACAAAACAAAACAAAAACCAGTGGTTTCTATAGACTGATAATGAACAATTTAAAAAGGATTTGAAAATTCCATTTATAATAGCATCAGAAAGAACAAAATGCAAGCTGGAGATGTGGCTCGGTGGTGTGGTAGATAGCTTACTAGCAAGTGAGACTCCCTGGCTCCAGTCCTCATGATAAATAAAAGTAAAAGAAAATTCTTAAAAATAAATGTAATAAAAGAGAAAAACTCAGGGTTTTTCTGCTCACTGAAAGTTAGAGGCCCTATTATGAGAAATCGAAGGGGTCAGCAGTAAAGAGGAAGGTGTCCATGCTCACAGACTGGAAGACCGTCTTGTTAAGATGTCTGCATGACCACAGCAATGTTTAGCTTTAGTGTGATCCCTGTCAAATCCGTTGACATTTTCATTTAAAATTAGGAAAAGCCAACTTAAAACTCACCTGAGCCCTGAATAGACAAAACCACCTTGTAAAAGAACAAAATAGAAGACTTAGACTTCCTAGTGTCAGGATCTATCCTAGGACAGTGTGACACTTTATTTGTGTGAGGGGAGACATCCATGTAGGATGATCTAGACCAATGGGAGGGAGCCAATGGCTAGAATGTCACTCACACATGGACACTTGGCTCTCATCAAGGATACCAGGATCACACAGTGGAGAAGGATGGTCCTGCCCATTAAATAACGTGGACAAATGGCGTGTCTGTGTGCAAAGCTGTGGAACTGGACTCTTCTCTTTCATAATCAAAACCTATACAAGATTGACTAAAAGCCTAAACACAGCATTATTTAACTCAGAAGAAAATAGGGGGGAAATATTCATTACATCAGATTTGCTAATCATTTTCTAGATAGGACCCTAACAGCACAAGCAGCAACAGAAACAAAATAAATAAGAATTTAAAGTTTAAGCCTTTCATGTTGGGTGGGCAGGAGGTGGAGAGGATCTGGAAGAACTTAAGGGAGAAGAAAAAATATCTTCAAAATATATTGTATGTCATAATATTTAAATTAAAAAATGTAAACTGCTAGTGCCAGAGAGGTCGTTATCACCAGAGTAAAAGGTCATGAGGTAGAGAGCATATCTGAAATATAATCTGACAGAAATAGATAAACAGATTATGCAACCAGCTCAACCCAGCAATGAAAGTAATAGCTGTTTTAACAATGAAGTCTGTAGGGAAGGAAAGACATGAGGATTACCATTTACGGTCATCCTCAGCTTCATAATGAGTTTGAGTCCAGGAGAACACAACACAAAGAAACCTTGTCTCAAAACTCTAAGAATTCTTGAAGGACCAAACAATGAAAACATTTCTCCAAGAAGACTTGAACATTGCTAGTAATTGTGTGAAAAACCCTCATCACTTATCCTTCGGGAGTGTAAGGGAAATTACAGTGAGACACCAGTTCACACATTAGGATGGATTTCTAAAAATACACACCAACAACACATGTGCACAACCCTACACCAACACACCAGAAAACTACACAAGTACAGTGTGGGCGCAGATGTGAAGAAACTGGATACCTGGTCATCTGAGGGGAAGTAGAGATGTATTTTTGTTATGGGCTACAATTCCTAAAAACTTAAAAGAAATGATCTGTCTATGGTTGAACACTACCACTTCTGGGAGTATTCTCAAAAGGGGTGGAAGCTGAGTTTCGTTGTATTCTCAAAACAAGGAAGATAGATAAAAACAATCTTCAAAAGGACACACCATAAACAAACTACAGAAAGTCAGAGAGAAGCCCTCTAAATCAGGAGGAGAGACCAGTGGGTGTAAAGACTTTGAGGATTATCTCCCGCTTTTTCTCCAAAGCCATGGATACCAGGAGAAGATGGGGCAGAATAGTAATAAGTAGTAAAGGGGATTGAAAAAGAAAGTCAACCAAGAATCCTATATCCACTAGCTTGCATGCTTCAGAATAAGGAAAAATCAGAATATTTTAGATAAGCAAACATTGAGAGCTACCCTTAGAAATGCCACAAAGAGTATAAAAGTTTAAATCAGGAAATGCGGTACAGAGTGCAGAGATTGAGCCCGCTGACGTTAAGGTAAGCAGGGAAGCTAGCTTTGCTGTGGTTTTGGTTTGTGACTGATTGTAAGTACTACAGAAATTAAAAAATAAATGCACAAAGATTGTTGTCTGTTGTTGAGCATATAGCATATAAAGATAACTTCTGATGATCAAACATAAGAAATTGAACTATAGGAGCTGAGGTTTTTATACTATTGAAGTTAAGTCTCATGAAATATAAATGATACCGACATAGTTTGCTACCAAGACAAAGGGAAATTATATAGTGGTGACAGGATCAAGCCCCTGCCCTGAGTGTACAATTTTAAATGTATATGCACAAAATGAAAAATCGGGTTCACATATATATAAAGCAAATGTTGACAGAACCAAAGGAAATGCACAGCCCAGTGGTACGGACTGGAGACTTGAATATGTGCAACCCAAACAGATGAGACTCAGAGATCAGTAAATAGCAGAGGGCCGGCAGTTTCCTGAGCTCTGTTGAGAGGACAGGCTCTCTACAGCCCTGTGTGCAGCAGCCCCAGAGCATCTTTTTCCTAGGAAGAGTTCTCGAGAAGAACTTGAGCAGAGGAAAACATTAGCAAATCCTAGCAGAGTGGTGAGGAGAAAGGAGAGACCTGTGTAAACAGAACAAATGAAAGGGGGGTGTCATGTGTACTACACAGAAGTGATGACAGTGGAGGTGTCATTCCACACCACTCCACAGGAACAATGGTGGTGTCATCACTACATGTCATATGAAAATAAGGATGAAAAACTGTGTTATGAGCAGTTGCATAAATCTGGACTAAATGGTGAAAAAAATCCCGTCAGAAATGAGCATTGCTGGCATGATTAAAAACCAGAAAGTATTAAGAGGCATATTACAAGATGATACTGAATCTCATTTCAAAATCTCCCCTAAAAACCATCAAGACTAGATGGCTTTACTGGTGAATTCCATCAAATCTATAAAGAACAAAAACCAATCCCCCCTCAATTCTTCCAGAAATCAGAATAAGAAGGAGCACTTTCCTTTACATCCCTGGAGGTCAACATCACACCAAAATCAAAGCCGATAAAGAGATTATAGGAAAGAAAACTACGGGCCAACAGTTCTTGTGAACACAGATGCCAAAATCCTCCCCAGACACTATCCAACCTAGTGTACAGCCTATTGATTGGGTGGAAGATGCGACCCAGTGGGACCATTCCCAGGAGTGTGAAGGAGATCTCACATAAGGAAATAAGTCTATCAGCCAGCATCATATTAGGAGGAAGAAATCTACCTGAACATCTCCACTACACAGGAAATGCAGCCGAGAAAACTCACTATTTGTTCAGAAAGCTGGCCTAGAAAGGAAATTCTTCAGTCTAAGAAAGCATGGTTAAGAAAACCTACAGCTGATACAGCTGGTCTCTGGTTCAGCACAATACAAAGACAACGGAATCATGCAGACACCACAATGCCCGTGTCTGCAGCTGAGAGTATGGTCCTGGAATGTAGGAAGCAAAGGCTGCAGCAGGTGGGGGAGATGGAGGACCTTAGGTCTGATAACTGTTTTTCAGTTGTAATATCCAGACAATCAAGGAAAGAAAAGATTGGCCATTTTACTTCCATTAAAATTAGCAAGTCTGCTCTGTGGAAGATACTTGCTAGAATGAAAAAGCAAAGCAATAGTTTGGGATCTGTGTAAATCCTATATCCTGCAAGGAACTGTACCTAAAATGTACAAAGAACTCAAAACTGGATGCTATGATCTCATTATCAGAATAGCAGGCTCTTGGCTAGGCCGTGCCACCTCGACTTGCCTGATCTTGTCTAACCCCAGTTATCATGAATTCAGACTTCTTTTGTGATATTTCTTGCGTTTGCATCTTCTTGTGGATTCTTTCTTCCTATTGTTGATTTGGATGTCTGTTAGATTATATTTCTCAGTGAAAGTTCTTTATATATGCTTTTTTGTTTTTTAAATTTTTATTTCTTTGTATTTTAAAGCCATTAGGTTTTTCCCCATCACATACATGTAATATGTAATACTTTTGAATGTGCTGTTTGCTGTTTGTAATTGTTTTGACATATGGCGTGTGCTCAGATCTATCGACAGTTCCTTTCTATCCCTGTTTCAAAAGAGCTTCTTCACGCTGAGGTTAAAACACTCATGTGTTTTTGCAGTTTCTTTTGACCTGGTCTTTTCTCACATTTGATCATTTGCTAGTTTGTTTTGGTTAGTGGTTGTCGAAGGCCACATTTGTTTCCAAGTTGATGAATCACCTCGGCATCATTTTCTAGAAGTTTACCATCTCATTTGAGTCTCTGCTTTTATTTGAGGCGTTCTGTGGTTGCATGAAAGAAAGAAGGAAGGGAGGGAGGGAGGGAGGGAGGGAGGGAGGGAGGGAGGGGAGGGAGGGAGGGAGGGAGGGAAGGAAAACTGGGCGCTAATAAATTAAACACACCGGCAGATATTTAGAGGCTCCTTGGTTCTGGAGGAAGGTCTGCTGCATAGAGGGGTGTGTAGGTTCCATTTGGGGTGCCACAGAGCGTGAAACTCACGCCTCTGTGATGTATTTAACACTGGACACGGGTGAACTGGCATATTTCGTTTTGCCACATTGGAAACTGTTTTCCAAAGTAAACTAAAATGCGCATGCCCTTTGACCAGGCTCATGGGCTTGGAACTGTCAAACACACATGTGCCCACAGACACAGAGTGGAGCTGTTTCTCTCATCGTGACACATAGGATTAAAAGATAGAGAATGGGTTGGGCGTCTACAAGAGGGAATTGTCACTTTGCTATCCATCTGTGTCTGCTTCTGGGACTTCTGAGGTACTGGTAGTGTATGTGGGGGAGGGAGACCAAACTACCATAAGGCAGGGATTGATTTCACAGATACTGTTCCCTAAAGCTTGGTGCAGACTCCCTTAGGAATCAATGGAGGCTAGACTGAGCATGTGCACACCGGTCTCTGCATGGTGCCACCTATCCCTGTCTGGGAAAGGTCAGAGGCAAATGCTGAACACTGTGTCTAGGGGAAATGTCTGTATCTGTGTGCTTCACAGATGCAGGATTTCTTTGAAAATGAAAAGCCGGGCACTTGACACAAAAGTGGCCTGTGGCCAGGAGCCCATAGACCCCATTCCCTGTAGCCGTATTATTATTTATGGCTCTTCTTTTACAATGTACATGCACTGTTAACACTCAATATTGATTTAACAAGTAAAGCAAAACGCTGTCACTTTAGAATAAGGCACAGTTGATCCAACTTAGATGCCTCGGGACTCCATCCATCAGTAAACACAGTCTGCTCTGCAGGTGACTCCGGCATAGCCCTGTTCGCATGTACTCTGGGTATGGTTCAAAGTTAATAAACTATTCTCTACAGAAAGTCAGGAATGATCACTCAATAGTGAGGATAGATTAGCCATGTTTCTTTTTTTTTTTCTTTTTCACACAGGGTACATGGTATACCTTTAGTTCAGTCAGGGAGATGTGATGGGGGATTTGTACAGTGTGTCATGCCTACTGTATGTCTGTCCTGGAATTTAGTTCCTTAATCTCATAGACATACATGAGATTGTTTCAATCAAAGAAAATGCTTATTTTTTATAAGAGAAAAAGGGCATAAATTCTGAGTCACACAGTGAGGAGAGAAGGAAGCAGACCCAGGCCCGCCCAGCGCAGTGGCTTGGGCCTCTGTGGCTATTTCTCTCAAGCCAATAGTTACAGACTGGAGGTTTACAGTTCACCTCGCTTCCAAAAACTGCTACTTAGCTAGCTCTCTTTGGAAGATTATAAAAGGATGCAACCATGTTTATTAATGTCAGGAGTCATGGCAATATGGGCTTTTTGTTGTCCATCTTAACACAGTCACTGCTAAGGTAATTACTAAGTGTGGCTTACTTTGGTAAATGGCACTGTGAAAATGGGGATTGCTTCCCAAACCGAAGCCACATTCATGAAACCTCCAATAGAAGCATCTCTGATGCACACTTTCACCTTCAAAGCACGTTATGTTCTCTGCCACTAAAGAAATCAAAGGCACATGGTATTTTCAAAATCCATTAATGTAATTACCCCGAGACCCATCTGTTCTGTGATGGAAACACTGGTAGGATCTTTCTCTCAGAAGTGCCTCCCTTCGGGCTCAGTGACCCATCAGCAGCGCCCTGCCGATTTGGTTCTGACCTACTATGCCTCCCACAGGGCTCCGCGGTGCAGAGGTCATAGAGGAGTGGCTACAGAGCTTGGCTCAACCCCTGTATGCAGGCCTCATCCTCCCCTTGCTGGCTTCTGGGAGATGTCTGCCCTGCCCATGGCCCCTCCCCAGCCACCTCTTCATCTGGGGCCAGGTGGTGATAATCTCTGACCATCTCCTTTCTGGGTTCCTGATGAGTGCCCACTGGTTCCGTATATAAGAAACACGGACTATCTCCTGTACATTTCTCCAGGAAGTTCTAAATATTTTGAAGACGGTTTCCTTTTTCCTCTTTCATGTACCAACAGGCCGGGAGCCACGTTTCACAGTTACTAAAATGGACTCTGGATTGTCTCCTTCCCGCGATGTTTGTTAAACAATACCTTGGCCAAAATGCTGTCTCAGAAAATGACAGTGTGGGCCCGTGCTTAAAAGCCACACCTTGAGAAGAAGGAAACTTGTAGAAGCCAAACAAGAATGGCTTGGAAGAATTTCCAGCACTAGATGAAGTGGATGGTTCTTAACTGCAGCATGTATACAGAACCCCTTGTACAGCTGCTTAGAAGTGGCTTTTCCTCCTGTAAGCTTGTAGTTCTTGAACAGCCCCATTTCAGTCTTAAATTTCTCAAAATCAAAGCAGCAGAGTGAAAACAAACTTGATTTGCAGATTGGCGAGCGGTACCTGCTTGTTGCTCACATGTAAAGCAGGGAGATGACATGTTTCCCTCAGAGGGCTGCTCGCTGTAAGGGCTCAACACATCCAGTGGCCACTGGCTTCTCCACATCCCCGAGTGCCGTTCAAGGGACTGGCAGCAGAGTGGCGCTGTCGTGTAGAAGGTCATTTCTGACGATAAGCGTGGCGCCTGTGCTGACCTGTGTCTACAGCCGGCACTCTCTGTGAGTTCCGAGTTCACTGCGACAGAAAGTGGGTCTCTGGTATCGCCAGCACTAAGCACCGTCGAGTGTCACGCTACTTTATTACTTTGGAGATAAAAGTTGAGTGGCTCACATAAACACTCTGGCATCTTACCACACTTCACTCTGCACACAGTGTGTGGTGAAGGAGAGAGGGAAGCAATTAAGCCTGCAGCAGCTCACTGCTTGCTCCTGTGTGCTTAGAGCATGGTGGATTTAGCTTTCTGGTTACACGTCCCTCTGGTGACAGAAGAGGTGACCCTGTCTTAACTCATACCCAAGCAGACATGGTCCTGAGAAGCTGTGGCGGCGGAGGCAGGGGTGTGTGTGTCCATCTGTGTGCCACGTAAACTGGCTTGTGCTGTATGATTAGATTACCTATTCACTGATATTAAAACAAGAGCAGCTAGCTATTTCCAGAGTGACTGAAAACAGATAAACCCAGTGGAGTCCCTGTCTCCGGTACCCTAAACTCAAGTCTTCTCTCATGCTGGGTGGGAGGTTGTAGTAAGTAGTACTTGGTGGTTCCATGGGTTTTTAGATAAGTAGGAGTTCTTTTATATTGATTTGCAGAATTAATTTTCTAAGCCATTCATTAGGTTCTAAAGCAGCTAGGTGAACTGATGGTAAACACAGACATTCCTCTCTTTTCCAAGGCATGAAGTCTAGAATAAATCCTGGGTTGTGCTGTGATTCTATGGATTAGGATTTATAGTTTCCCACGGCTCTGACAGTGAACCACACCCACCGTTAGCAGAGATCCAGGTGAGACTGAGCTAACGATAAAAAGGGGATTTGGGATACTGGATGAACATGGAGTTTGAATCTATTACGCAGTGAGTGTGAATCCATTGCACATTGAGTGTGAAACCCTTAGCAGTGTGAATACAGATTGGTGAGTTTGAATCTGTCACATACTAAGTGTGATTCCATAAAGCACGAGTGTGGGCCCACTGCACAATATGAAAGCATTGGGGTTTGTGTTGCACTGTAATACCTCACGCAGACGTGGCAATGAAGAACTCGTGGCTTTTCACATTTTTGAAAATACAATGAGAATAAAAACCAAGTACAGTGAAAAATTAGCACTCTCAAAATGTTCGTTCTCTTTTCTTATTGAAAATAAATCCTCTCTTATACAGTACATCACAACCACATTTTCCCCTCTGTACTCTTCCTAGCTCCTCCCCCACCTCCCCTCTCACCTACATCCACTCCAGCTCCGTTTCTTCTTCAGATAAAAATGGTTCTCTAAGCAATAATGCCCAGACAGGACAACAAGAAACAATAAGTCAAGGTGAAACCCTTCTGTTGATGCTGGACAAGGCAAGCCAGTAGGAGAAAAAGAGTCTGAAGAGCAGGGAAAAGAGAGACACACTCTCTCCCACTGTTAGGAGTCCCCTTACACAGACACACACACACACACAAACACACACACATACACACACACACAATGTACTACCGAGGCCATCAGGAACCTTAGCAATAGAGAAACATGCCATAGGAAAACCTTGGCTCATTCCATCATGCTGTAGGGGGACTCAGTGACTTCCTGGCATTCTTCCTTCAGCTGGCTTGTGTGGCTCTGCACCAACCCTGAGACCAAGACAAGCTCTGTCTCACAGCCATGATTGGCCAAGGCAGTTGCTCCCTTGCAATATTTCTTGCCTTCTCATCTGTGTGAACCATTCTACTCACCCAGTGCCGGATGGTAGTTATAAACGTGGGTCTCTCTGTGCGAGTCTGCCTCACTAGCTCATGAACTCCTGGGAAGCAAGCTTTTCAGTTGAAGGGATTCACCTTTTTGCCTGTCCATGGGCTTCACAGGCATCTGATGTTTGACATTAAAAGGATGAAAACGCTTTGAAAGCAGCTGTGACACACAGCTCAGCCCTAAGGGACAAATTTGAGCCACTTTTTGGGTTTGTAGGTCCTGGTTTACTTCGTGGACGACAGGAGATATCCCTATATCATTTTAGTGGTTTCTTTTGGGGAGGATGGCCCACGCTGCCTTTTTTTCTCTGTGGTGTTAGAGGCAGCAGCTCTCCGGTGGAATGTACTGTAACAACCTAGACACCCCAGAGGTGACTGGAGCACTGCCTGCTCAGGAGGCTGGGGATGTCTTGGTGACTGAGGACAGTTTTCTCTGTGATGCCCTGAAGGGAGGTTCACGTGCCATTTAGCTCCACTACCTGTCCTGCAGGTAGCGGACTAACCCTGTAAGAGGAGAGTGTTGGTTTCAAAAGGCTTGCTTTCCCTGTTTGCCCGTGGTTGATGCTCTGTGTCCTGGTGTTTCACAATATCTGTGCAGTTTCAGTAGATGAAGAAGCTGGTGTGTTTTATCCTGGGCAGACTGGGTTTCTTTGGACAACTGAAGCACGCACGCAGCTGAGCTGAGTCCTGTGGGTAAAGTCAGGTCGCAGCACTAGGGTCCTCAATTGAGTTACGAGGCAGGAACTGGTGAGGCAGGCTGCTGCTCCAAATCCCTATCTTTGACGTATGTTGTTTGCCGTCTGCATTTCTGAGCATTCCTTAACCTTTTCTAAATTAGGATAAACTCTCATTGTGCCCAATAACAACAGATCAATGTTTGTGACTCAAAAACAAGACACTGCACATGTCTTTATGTCCCCAGGGGAGTCTGCTTGTGCTTGTCACTTGTCTCCTGCTGGCTTATGCTTCCATCCCCTGGCTCCAAATACCCGACTGCCAGACAGTTGGACTGATAGGACCATTGCCCTTTGATAAGAGAATATGATTTTATGCCCACATGGCTGTCTCAGTTATTCCATAGCATCCACTCAGCATGTTTTAGTGCACATAGGAAGGATATTCCTCTCATAATAATTGCATGTATGAGCAAGTGCATATGTGCATGTATTTATGTTTGCATGCGTACAATGCCATAGGCCGACCTTCAGTGTTCTTCCTCAGGTACTGTCTGACTTGCTTTGGGAGCAACTGCTGCGCACCGTGCCCCTGTGTCTGCACTCTGTGCGCTGGCACCCAGTTACCAAGCTTTGGGAAAGGGGGCTGGAGGTTAAAATACACAGACACACACAGACAGAGACATTCCCCAAGAATGCCCCCTTTATTGTGTTCAGGGCAGATTATATAGAGATAGCCACGCCCCAGCCAAACCCACCAGAAACCACTCTCCTGCCATCAGGAACCCCTGAAGGTCTCGTGCTCAGAGCAGCTGTAGGCACTCAGATCAGGGGATTACAAGAAATTCAGGATCTGGGGTCTCACTGCTCCCAACAGCAACAGTGTCTGATTGGCCTGTGGTTCACTGAGTAGGCTGTTGGCTAGCCAGGATCCACCTCTTTCCATCTCTCCCTGATGGGATTATAGGCATGCACCATCATGTCTTGCCCCTCCACCCTATTATGGGTGCTGGCCATAAATGCAGATCTCCACACTTCAAGGCAAGCAGTTTACCACTGAGCTGTCTCTCTAGACTTTCCTTTCACTTTCCAATCTCAATCATTATATTATTGTGTCTGTTTTCCACTTTTGCCAACTTTCACAATATATAGGGAGCAGAACGAATTATTCTAGAAAAGAAATCTCATTTGGTCAGGGTTAATTCCCACTTTGCCTTCATTCGATTCTCAGTCCTTTACTTATTGGGGGCTTAATATTCACACAGTGCTGATACAGGCATGGTTTCTGTGTTCTTGTCTTTCTTTCTGAAGTAGTGGAAAAGGAGGGAGCTCTTCTTAGCAGCTGGAAGAAGTATCTGAGAAGCCAGGTGGAGATGCTCTGGGCAGGGGCTTACCCATGAGTGTATTCATTGTCTGGGCAGGTGGTGCAACTCTGATAGGCACCCCCTACCTTCCCCCCCTCCCCCCCCCCCACCGCACGGAAAATCTTATGTCAGACTAGAGTCTGTTTCCTTGAAAAGACAAAATGCTGAATTTCTGTGTTGGGCAGATGGAAGTTTTCTCCCCAGGTGTGTCCTAGGGTTCCTAAGGTTTAATCAGATTCTTGTATTTGTAACTAGGCATGGGCATACTTCCATCTCACGTCCTTATTGCTCAGGGCCATGAGAATATCAGTTTAGATCATCTGCTCAGTACACAGAGAAAGATGCTATTAAAGGGATTAATATAGTTTTCCCTTTCTGCTGTGGTCTCTTGGCTTGTTTTAGTTCTGTGTTTTGTTTGGGTTTTGCCTTTGGGTATCCATTCTCCCTCCTTCCCTTTCCCACCCCCTTGCTTCGCCCTCCTTCTCTTCCTTCCTCCTTTTCTTCCTCCTGCCCTCCTTATTTCTCGCCTTCCTTTACTCACTAATGTCATTCTAAATAAATAAAATAAGTTAATGTTTGAGTTGTTATCATCATTTTAGCGTTTGCCTTTACATTGACCGGTGTAAAGATAAGAAGACTGTTTACCTTGTGTCCAGTCACTGCACTGCAGCCATCTGGGATCTGACATTGGGCTGCACTTGTAGGTTTTGCCCCAGATGAAGCTCGCCATGTTCTCATCTCACTTCTTGAGATGCCCTCTGCTTGTAGTGCCCTGTGAACTTGCTGAAGGCAAAGCAGAGTACAAGGAGAAAGAACCATTCGTTTCTTAGGTCACCGTTACTTTCTCTAATCAACTGAAGCTAGGCTAAGCAGAAAGTATGTACCTTGGGGCTGGAGCATCCCAGACTGAACTCCTCCTCTGCTCACTGGGGGATCTTGCTGTATTCCTACAAGTTGTAGGTCTGTGTTCATAGACTTTGGGAAAAAGGAGGCCATTGGTGACATATACTCTACTGTTGGGGAGAGGCCCCATGGTGACACTTTCTGGACCTGAGAGAGAACGCTGCTGCTGTGGCTGCATCATCAGCGCTTTTGTTCCACTGAGCTTCGTTTACAAAACACAAGATGGAAGATTAATTACTAGGTACTCCAAGGTGTGACAGCGGAGCCTCAGATCAGCATAAGACCCAAAGCCCAGTAACTGACTCAGGGTTGCGACCCCTCTAGCAACTCTACCACCCCAAAAAATTACATTATGATTCATAACAGTAGCAAAAATTGCAATTATGAGGTAACAACACAAATAGTTTGTGGCTGGGGATCATCACAGCTTAAAAACTGTGTGTATTAAAGGTTCGTAGGCTTGGGAAGGTCGAGAACCACTGCTGTGGAACCTCTCATGCACCCAGCACAAGCACCTGTGCTGTTGTACCCGGACCTCTAGCTCAAGACATGTTCTCTACATGAAAGCGATTTTCTGTTTGGAAATGAAAGACTTCGAAGAAGAACGTTTGAAACTCCATCTAAGAAAACTCACTTGGAGACCTTCTCCACATTCTGTTTCTCTAACTGGGCTTGAGTTTTGAAGCCTGAAGGTACAAACCCCACTCCATCCTCATGTTTGTTTATGCGGGATGTTTAGTAAATGTTCAAATAAAGTAATCAGTAGGAGGGGTGGGGAAGAATGGTTACTCAACATCTGCTAAGTCGTTTGACCAAGTGGAAAAAAGCTTGGTCAGTTAGAAAGCTGTGGTGATTAAGATGAGATGGGACATCACCACGGTGAGGTCCACACAACCAGAGTCCAAGGCAGGCCTGCCGGGCTGCGCCTGTGTTTCATCGTTATCCCAAGGGTGACTAGAGAAAACAACAGAGAGGGATATCACAAGATGCTCTTCTGGGAGTGTGGGAGGGATACCTCCAGGTGATTCTGCTGGGTGCTAACTGTTCTGGAGACGCGTGTGGTTTTATAGGCAGCACTCAGCTCAAGTGGGTGGATTGGGCAGACTCAGCCAGCTAAGAGGACAGGTCATGATTTTACTACCTTCCAGATTCCACAGCCTGTCTTTTGGTGATACCAGTGGGTTTTGCCTGAAAGGTCATGAGGGTCACGGCAGAGTTTGAGTTCATTGCAGCTGTGCCCAAGTCAATGTTTGTTCTATACCCTTGTCTCATCTTCACTAGCAGAGAAATTGTGTGGGGAAACAGCACAGGGTCAGCTAGAAGGAGAACCTGTAGCAGAAGCAAATATTAGAGCCCACAGAGCCTCTGACACTTAGAACAACGCTCAGCCGAGCCCCTAAGGCTGGTGACCCTCTGTAGGTCAATCATCATGGAATATAAGGAGGTCTGGGGCGCCACTCTGCTACCATCTGTGCGGGTCCCCACCGTGTGTGTCCAGGCTAGTTGCTTATGCTGCAAGCTTCCTCGGTCACATTTCTGTACCCACCTGTCAGGTGCGGTGTACTGAAGCTCTACAGGGGAACGTGTGGCTCTTGGACAATCACTTTCTGTCGAGGCTGGAGAGAGATGCGGAGCCTCTCAACCCTGAGAAATGCAAGAAGCATATGTTTTAGTAAATTCTAGTAGCTACAAAGCAGGCCAAATATACAATGAAACCAAAAGATTCCTACATGACCACCTTAGGCAGAATAAATAAAGCCTTAGAAAGCAGAAAATAAAGAAAAAAAAAACCCAATGAATTTGGATGAGAGTGTTTATGCATGTTTTGTAATATAAATATGTAAAATAATATATAGGAGGGAGAGGGTCGTGATTTTGCTTAAGGCAGAAGAAGACACAGCTGTGTCATTGGACCAGAAACAGAAGAACTGCTGAGCTCTGGGAGAAAATAGCTTACATCTCATGTGTCTACTTCTTTTAAGAATGATTTGGAATTAATAATGATGTGGGCCATTTTTTAACACAGAGGCATCTTAAGTAGGGTTCCTATCACTATGATAAGACACCATGACCACAACATCCTCATAAAGGAAAGCATTGAATTGCAGGCTGGCTTACGGTTGAGAGGTTTACCCCACGCCCTCACGGCGGGAAACATGGTGACAAGCAGGCAGACATGGTGCTGGAGACATCGTGGAGAGTTCTACATCCAGATCCATAGGCAGCAAGAAGAGAGAGTGAGCCACCAGGCCTGGCTTATGCTTCTGAAAACTCAAAGTCCTCCCTCCAACAAGGCCATACCTCCAGTAATGCCACTCCCTGTGAGTCTTCGGGGGCCATTCTCATTCAGATCACAAGGGGATTCTAATTGTGGGTGACGGCTATGTAGAAAAGAAGTAACATTCCCCCACCACCACCACCACCACCACAATGTCTTGACCTCTGCTCCTGGGCAGCAGCTCCCTATGCTGCAGGGCGCAGGCCCAGGCATTGATCTTCCCAGAAGTGCAGAGGAGATCCACCAGCTTAAAGCCTGCACGGTAGCGAAAGGGTCAAGTTCAAGGGCCTTGTTGGACCTGAAGACCTGCCTGTTGCCACTATGACACTTTTCATGACCTCTGCCAGGGTACCTGCATCTCAGCCTTCCTCCATTCTTCCAGGGCATGGGGTTTGCTCCTGAAGGCCCTGGGGCTCCGAACACAGCAAGAATTGCAGGTTTGTGTGTGAGAAGGCTCTGCACTGAAGGCCTTGTCATGTGAACAGACATGCTTTCTAAATCCCTAGTTCATTTTTCTTAAAAGCTATTAATAAAGACTGAACAACAAGTGAGCCAACTGTCCCGCCACAGTGGTTGACACAGACAGAACTGTATGCTCAAATGCTATGACTTACAGATGTGGGCAACACTGCCGACCTAGGGATGACCTTGTTCCTGAGGAGCCTGGTTGGTACTTTCAGGAAGTAGGGTGAGTACCAGGGCCCCCCCAGCCTCCCTGCACGGAGTGGACAGTACTGGACCCAAGAGAGAGCTAGGGACCGGCAAAGGTGATGCCTGGGAGAGAGGAGTGCTCTGCGTCTATGGCAGCTTGGTCAGACATGCAACAACAGGTGGGAAGAACACCCAGAAAACAGTGCTAGGTCCGAGTCTTGAGACTAGACTGTGAAGTGTGGCCCCCAGTCAGCCCTGGAGAGCTGAGAGAAGCCTTAGATGAAAAACACAAAGCTTTTGACTTCCTCTTGAAGGTGCCTCTGATTTCTGGAAATCTCTACCAAGTTCAAAGTCTGCTCATCAAAGGCGTATACCAACATCAAAATTCTGGGCAGCTGGGATTAAATGGCGTTCGTTGTAGACTCCACATGCACTCTCAATGTATTAGTGATTAGTGAGGTTTGGCCAGTTACGTTTTTGGAAGGTTGTTTCAGCACAAATGCAATATGATTTCTGAATTTTTACAATTCTATCTTCATAAATTTATTCTTTGTGTCTCTGTCTCTCTCTCTGTCTCTGTCTCTCTGTCTCTCTCTTTGTCTCTCTCTCTCTCTCTCTCTCTCTCTCTGTGTGTGTGTGTTTAAAGAGAAGGTGAATTCTAGTTTGAACATTGGGGAAATTCAGTTAGTAAGTGCTTGCCGAATGCCTGTCTGTTCCAGTCCTGTGCAGGATCCCAAAGAGACTCAGCTTCGCCAAGTGCTACAAGGCACAAGCTTGCTTAATGTCTACGTGTGGAGATCTATTCCTCTAACTGTCCCTCCTCATCTGAACCGTGGGTCCCTTCCATGCCCTATTTAACATATATGGATGTGTGCAATTATTCTTAGGATTTTGTAATTACAGAAAAGCTTGCGTTGCTCTGTGAAATCTGTCTTAAACCCACATCATGTAGCTCCTGCAGCCACCAGTTATAAGTGGGTCTTTCTTAGAGTCCCAAGGCTAAGGAAATGCTGACCCCAATCCAGGCTCCTCTAACAATCCAGAGAGAACAGAATGGACATTGTAGGATCTCTCTGCCTCCATTATCTCAAGCTTACCTCTCAGGATGCCAACATTACTGATGGGGGAGGGGACCCTATAAAACTACATGCTTTATCATGCTAATGGTATGATGTTGGGGAAAGAAGTTCCTGTCTGAAGGATGAGGGATGCCTCTCCCAGCAGACCCCATACAGACACACCTCTTGGGTGCTAAGTGGGCTTGATGGCATCAACCTTCACCATCTGGAAGCTTTGCTAGGCTTCCTTGAGGATCCAGGGAAACTTGGAGTGAGGTGGAAATTGGCAGCCTGCTGGCCTCAAACCTGAGCAGTTTAAACCGAGAAATCATTCAGTCAGGACTCAGCTAGGGCTATGCCTCCAGCTGTGTAAAACCTAGTCTCTCATCTGCGTTCCCCCTTCCTCTGCTCATCTTCTGCTCAGAGGCGACACAAACCCATCTACACCCACAGGATGGATATTTGAGGAGCGAAAAACTTTCCTGAAATGCTTGGGACAGCATGCCCTGGATTTTTAATTTTTACCTTATTGTTCCAGTAAATCTTGAAAATGCACTGGTATGGTTCACAAAGCGGCTCCCCAAGGAGGAGTCTGTCGAGCAGATGCTTTTGAGGCAGAAGTTTTTTCCCCTCCTTTATGCCCAGTACAAAGGAGCACAGGCTGAGGACCATATGGCAAATCTAATTGAATAACCCATGCAGTACTCTGCAACGTGAAATCCTGTCCAAGATAAAAGTTGCCCCAGCAACAATGCAGCATGCTTTTTGCAGCAGCTTCTCTTGTTATCCTGAAGCAGACAAGGAATGGTAATATAGAATGATAAATGTGTTGACGAGGTTGAAAAAAGAGGGTCTCCTGAGCACCCATGGTGGCTGGTCTTGTTTCTCTCTGCCGTTGTGACTTTCTGTACCCTGCTTGCCATGCCTTGTTCTTTGCTGAAGGCACTTGTTTAGTCCCCAGAGGCCTGGGTGTCCAAGGCTGGCAGGGGTATGACTGCAGGTCCTTACTTACTCTAAGCCTCTATCCCTGCTTTTCCAGTAAAGGGATAGAGTCCATGATCTACCAGGAAACACTAGAATCAGATACTTAGCTTTACCTCATTCCTGAGCATCATTTACTGCAGGTAAACATGTTTTTTTTTTTTTCGTATTTTTCCATGAGAGAATATAAGGTCATTTTAATGCAATGATTATAAACTTGGGGGAAAAATTGTAACTGGAAGTTTCTCTTCCTACCTGGTCTCATACACTTTTAAAATTAACAACCCAGGGGCTTAATATTAATTACACACTGTTAGGCCTATTAGCTCAGTCTTATTACTAACTAGCTCTTACAACTTAACCCATTTTTATTGGTTTATAGTTTTACCACAAGGCTCATGGCTTGCTACCTCATGTCTTGCTTCTCCTGCTGCTGCTAAAGTGGAGATCTTACTTATCATAGAGGACTGATGAGAGAAGGCAAGGAATACAGTGTATCCAAGTTTCTTGCGCAGTCATTGGCATCTGATACATAGTAACTGGAAGATACTGTACAAATGTGATGAAGAAGATAAAGAAATGAGGGAATGTGGAGAAAGGTGGAAGAGGCCAGAGGAAAGGGGGGCTCTGGTGATGATAGTCATGGTGCTGATGGGGGGTGGGGTTTTGGTGGTGTTGGTGAGGATAATGATGATGATAAAGATGATGATTGTTGTGATGATGATGATGATGGTGATTGCCGTGATGGTAATGATGGTGATGGTGGTGGTTACGGATAGTTGTGGTGGCATATTTATTCTTTTTTTGTGCTGCTGTGACCAAATACCTGAAAACAAGCCATTTGAAGGAAGCAGGATGTGTTTCAGCTCTTGGCTTGAGTCCTTTACAGTAGCATAGGCACGGCAAAGGGAAACAGAACAGCAACAGCAGCTCACCATAGGGAGTAGTCCAGGTTTTCTTGTATTGGGCAGATCAAGCAGCTGAGAGAGATGAATCTTTGTGCACAGCCGACTTCCTCGTTTTTTTCCATTTTATTCAGTCTGAGACTCCAGGCAAGAGGCTGCTGCTGCCCACACTCATTCACTGCGGGTTCTTCCTTTTCTCTTAGGCCTTTCTGGAAATGTTCTCACAGACATGGTTAGATGTGTGTCTCCTATGGATTCTAGATCTGGTTGAGCTAACCATGTAGATTGACCATCACCAGTGGCTATCCCATTTCCTGGACAGTTGCATCAGGATTGAGTATGTGTGTTGGCATAGGGAGTGGGGTGTCCCTCAGTCTTCAAATCTTCTCTCTCCAGTATGCAGAATGTTGTTTTTGCTGTAAGAGATTCCTAGACAAAAAATACAAAGTGAATATTTAAACTGATGCTGTCAGGCTGGAAAACAGGGAGATTCAGGAGATGGAAAAGCCCAGAGGGGGCTGAATGAAGCAGTTGGCAAAGCAGGCTCGCCGCCCACAGCACGGCTTCCTGATGTGTGTTTCCTGAGACCCGAGGGCATTCTTCCTGTCCCAGGACAGACTGTGGGACCACGAGTGTTTTCGTCTCTTCCTTTAGGGGAGGAAGTGATTTTCAAGTTTGTGCCAAGCGCCTTGCCTTTGTGTTTCTGTAGAGGATCTTTGAGGCCAGGGGGCGATGGTAAAGGCTTTCCTGGGTAAGAATAAGTAAAACCACCTCTTGCTCCTTCCGTTAATAAAAATTAGGTTTGCATCGTTGAGAAGGGCGCTTTGCATAGCTGCCGTGTCTCCGTCTCATGTCTCATGTCACTTAGGAGATGCACTGCCAGTCTTTGTTAGTAAACCACGAGGGAGGTGGGAGACCATCCCCTTCTTCCTTCAGCGGATAGCTCTTGTGGGAAAAGTGGGCAGGCGGGCAGGGCATGTCGGAGTTCTTCAACTATTCCTTTACTCATGCAAATGTCAGCTTAACTGGGCAGCTCGGTGGTGTTGGGCATTAGAAAGATAGGATGTTAGCTCTCAGGTCCACACATCAGTGACACAGGGATGCACTGCAGGACACTGGCTTCATTGCTATTCCCCATTTTATCCTGGCATCTGTGGTCCATTCCTGGGATTAGCAGGAGAGGATGTGCTGGAGGCGCCATGGATATAAGTAGAGAAAGAAGCTGCCTTGATAGATCCTGGATCACACAGAGGACAGGAGAGGAAGACATGGCCTCTTGATGGACCAAAGCTCTCAGGGTGCTGCCCTTGCACTCCAGGGATGCAGACATAAAGGAGTATGCTGGAATTGGAGGTAATTGGTCAGCTTATTCTGCCTCCATTTGCTGCTTTAGACACTCATGAGGGCTGCACCCAGAATACGCTGCTCAGAGGGACATTCTCACTGGAATGGAGACCAATATGTGCTCTTTTCTGCCACGAAGTAAGAAATGCTTTTAGTCACCAGAAGAAAGAAATAGTTGGACCAGGACAGTGCTACAGAGGGAGTTAGGAGCCTTCCCCTCCCAAGCCAGTGTGAATGCTTGCTAAGAGATCTTCTTTATTGGATCTACTGGGCTTTCCTTCCAGATGTGTGGAACCAATACTTTTGATAACAAAGTGAGCAACATGAAGCTATGCACATGTGCTTTCAGCACCTTCCAGCACCTCACAGGTGCTCCACTCCTAAAGGCCCTGCCTAGCATAGGCTATCATTGCAGGCCCTTCTAGAAGCATGCGCTGGACTCTGACACTCAGGACCAGCATGCAAGCCAGCTGTCAGTACGCACCCCTAGAGTCGCTGTGAGTAATTCCCATAGGAGGGGCTGCCACTCCCTTCCCCAGGTGGGACCCTGGGATTCTGCGTCAGTGGTGACATCAGCTTTTTTTCCCATTGAACCTTGTAGCAGGCAGGACCTCGAGACTTCACACCCCAGCACCCCAGGGCTGTCAGAGTCTCCTCAGCACACCACCCACAGTTGCCAGAGGCTGCCCTCAGCCGAGTACCGAAGGGGCTAGAAATAGGGTAAGAAGAGGAGGCCAGAAGTGCCGGGATAGTCCAGCTGAGGAACTAAAGGGCAGTCTGGGTTCTTGGCACTCAGAACTGTGAGGCGGCCCAGACTGAATGAAGGCAGTCTTATGCCAAGTGTCTTTTTCTTAAATGTAAATAGATTCACAGGGAGGTAGTATAAATCTATGAGTAAATTATAGATACACACACAGAGATATATACATATATATATAGTTCTTAACAAACCCTCAAAAAGCTAAATTTAAATGACACTGATGGATCTAGAATGTTTCTCACAGGCTTCTATGCTTGAATAGTTTGTAGCAATTCTTGAGGGGACTGTGGAGTCTTAGGTATATGAGGTCTAACTGGCAGACAGGTCGCTAGGTACAGTGAAGGCTGTAGCCAGTCTTGGACCCCGTCTAGCATTGTCCGCTCCCTGACAGCAGAGCTACCCATGTCACATGCCCGCTTCAATGGACAGGGTCCACCGTCAAGCTTTGTCTGCCTTGATGAGCCAGGTAAACCCACACCCGTTTGTCTCTGTTGGGTGTTATGTCACAGTGATAAGAACAATAACTCAAAACAAACGAAGAGGCCTGGCGATGGTGACGCACGCCTTTAATCCCAGTACGCGGGAGGCAGAGGCAGGCAGATCTCTGTGAGTTCGAGACCAGCCTGGTCTACAGAGCTAGTTCCAGGACAAGCTCCAAAGCCACAGAGAAACCCTGTCTCGAAAAAAAAAAAAATTCCTCCTGCCCTTATGTCGGAATATATTCGACAACAGATAACGTGCCAGAAGCCCCCGCGTGCTTGCTCCTTATGAAGTAATTGAGCATAAAAGGCAAAAAATGGGGCATGTTTTATACAAACAAACATTAACTGAAAATAAATCCAAGACACAGACATGAGAGAAATGGAAGCATCCTTAGAAGAACACACAGGCAGGGGTCCTTGTGACCTCTTAGTGAGGGCTTCTTAGATGTGATACCAGCCGTACAGGAACACTGGAGAGGAGCCTTGACAGATTGCAGTTCATGGTGTTCAAGGGACACAAGGCACTGTGGGGGGAAAAAAAACTCCACAAAGTGGGAAATGTTTACAGATTATACAAGTGCCCAGTGTCCCAAATAAATGAACCTGCAGAAAAGCACACTTCAAAATAAAAGTCGAAGCCAGGCGGTGGTGGTGCACACCTTTAATCCCAGCACTCTGGAGGCAGAGGCAGGCGGATCTCTGTGAGTTCGAGGCCAGCCTGGTCTAGAGGAGCTAGTTCCAGGACAGGAACCAAAAAAAGCTACAGAGAAACCATGTCTCGAAAAATCAAAAAAAAAATTTGGCACGTTATTTTAAAAAATAAATAGTCTGCAAAATCCCCACAGACTTCAGGGTAGGTACATGGAAGGATGTTCCCACTGGTAGTTCATAGAGAAATGCAAACCCCAATCTAACATACCCAACCAGTCCAGCTAAGCAAAACAATGGACAACAGCAGCTCCTGGAGAAGAGATGGCGAAATCAGAACCGCATAGATAAAATGGTGTGGCCATTCTGGAACCAGGTACTCACTAAGAAAAACTAACTAACTTTAACACGGCTGACAGCTATTTTCACTCTGTTGCTTTGACAGAAACATGCTGACCAAAAGCAATTTAGGGGAGGGAAGGGATTATTTCATATTGCAGGTTACTCTCACGGAGGGACAGCAAGGCAGGAACTTGAAGGTAAGGCTGCTTGCTATTCCATAATGCATTATCATCTGCGGCCAAAGGACTCACAGCCAAGAAAGCACAGGAAGAACAGTGGAGGATGCTGCCTTCCTGCTGCTCACAGGCTGCTGTGTACTCTTTGCTGGCTTTCTTATGTAATTCAGGAGTGCCTGCCTAGCGATGGTGCCGCTCGCAATGGCCTTGGTCATCCTGCATCAGTTAGCAGAATGCCCACAGGTCCGTCTGATCTGGGCAACTCTTTCTCAGGTGACTCTAGACTCTGTCAAAATGGATAGCGAAAGCTAACCAGAGCAGCGGCACAGCAATTTCACTTCTGAGACTATAACCAAGTAAAATGAAAACACTTATCCATAGGAAAACTCAGATGAAGATGCTCATAGCAGTCCTAACAGAAAGTGGGAACTGTCCAGATGCCGTCAACATTGGATGAATACACACACCACAGTACATTCACCATATAGCGTAAACTTAGTGGACAAAGCCAGACTTAGAAGTCCACACATTGTATGGTTTTAGTTAATATGAAATGTGCAGAACTGCAGGCATCCACAGATCAGTGGTACCCATGCATGGTAGGAAACCGTGGAGAACAACCGGCCACCAGCACAGCACTCTTCTGGGTTGATGCAAACAGCACAACTGTGCTAGCGGTTACCACGCAACTCTGTGTCCATAAAACCACTACGTGAATCAGATTAGAAAAGAGAGAGGTCTCAGTTTTAAAAATCTAAAAAAAAAAAAAATCAAAAGATTAAATCTACGCAGTATACAGAACATAGAATCTCATAAGGAGTGGAGGAGGACCAGGACATACCATAGATAGGCTACTTCATGCTGCAAACACCTCACAGGAGAGCTAGCAATTCAGATAGCGAGGCAAAAGCCCTCTGTGAGACTCGGACGAGGGCTTGACTACTGAGATGTCTTGGGATACAGAGTTTTAGTGAGGACCGTCCAAGAGCAGATGAGAAGCTTGCTGGCCTTCTGTGCTTCCGCGGTACAGACATGGAAGATCTTGAGCTCTGTTGGGGGAAATTAGGTAGACGTTCTGATGACAGGCAAAGGTAGGACGAGTCTCACCTCAGGGACCCAAGATGCATATGGTTACAGGCAGCTGCCCCATTATCATCACTCGACTATGTTTGCCCTGGATGGGAAACACATCCAAGCATCCAAATGGTACACATATGAATTTTCTACTGTTTCCCTTTTGTTTAAAATTGAATGCATTTGACATACACCAGTATTTTCTAGTAGAGCTTTGCACGTATATGTCCCAAAGGAACACATATGAATTTTCTAACATTTCCCATTTATTTAAAAATTGAATGCATTTTGCATACACCAGTATTTTCTAGTAGAGCTGTGCTTAGTTCTCTAGTAAACTATTTTTTTTACAGGATATTTAATTTATCCTGATACTTCTTGTCAGGAGTACTTTATGGCCATGTGCTGTTGAGCATCACTAGTCTCTCCTTTGGTTACCCTCTCTAGAGCACAGGCAGATGCATCTGACAGTGCTCTTTGCTCAGCCTCTCTCCGCACGCTTTCGGTTTGATGTGTTCGTAGAGGTCACGTCTCAGAGAACTCAAAGTCAGTAAGGAATGAGTGAGCTGACAAAGGTCAGCTCTGTCAGCTTTTCCTCAGAGGTCTTACAGGTAACTGTGAACTGGGGCCATCCTTCAGTCAGACAAGGGCCAAGAGCTCCGGGGAGCAGGGATGACACAAACCTTGTGGTGACCCTTTTTGCCGCCTCCCCAGGGTAAACAACCAAGGTGTATCAGCAGAGGCACTCCCTCATCACAGACACCACAGAGTATTCCCCTGTGAGAGCCCTGATACTGCAGGTGCTGGTTATTGCGTGGGTTCTACATTCACTATGATGGAAGAGCTTGCATCAGTGAGTGCACTGAGGGGCTCACTGGAGGTGAGTTCTCAGGGTATTAACTGACTGGCACCACATAAATCCAAGATTGGATTGTGTTGTCTGAGTTTTCTGTCCTGCCCAGTTTCCACAGTCGTTAAGTCCCAAAGAAATCACAAAGAGGTCTACAATAACTAAAAACTGATTGTCCCATTAGCTCAGGATCTTATTAACTCTTATAACATATATTAGCCCATTATTCTTATCTGTGTTAGCCACACGGCTCAGTACCTTTTTCAGCGAGGCAGTCACATTTTGCTTCTTCGATGGCCGGGAGAGGACTGCAAAGGGATGGGCTTCCTCCTTCCCAGAATTCTCCTGTTTTCATTGACCCACCTTTTCTTGTCTGGTTGTTCTGCCTTTACTTCCTGCCTGGCTACTGACCAATCAGTGTTTATTTAAAATATAATTGACAGAATACAGACAATTGTCCCACACCACTTCCCCCTCTTTTTTTTTTTTTAAATAAAAAACCTCTGAATCTAATTTCTAAATCCTGAAGATTCCCAGAAAGTCAAGGGACCACTTTGTCCCACACATGGTGAATTTAATCTATGGCGAATGCGAGGTCCCAAGATTTTAACTTAAAATATCTGCATAGCAAATAGGCTAGCAGAGCCCCTCCACTGCTACAAAGTATTACTGAGCACATCCCAGCACACTTTTTCCCATCAAAGGGCATGAAGTTGATATTTTAGTCTGTCACGTTTACTTAACTCTGCTACCCACAGCTTATGCTGTTTACAAGTGAACAGCATTGACCAGGTAATAAAAACATACTCAGAAACAGCAAGTAGTGCCCCCCCCCGGGGTTGTCGTGGTTTGCCAGCCTCTGATAGGGGGATTTATGAGACAGAGCGGTTTCTTTCTGTTCCGTTGTAAATATGCTGTGATGTGTTACACAGTAGGATCAACAGGGTATCCTGTCTTTAAAATTTCCCACCCAGGGAGAGTAAATGAGCATGCCCTTGAACAAATAGCTTCGGCATTTGGTTTTAATGTGGTTACTAAGAGAAAATTACAAAGGGATCTTTTAGTTAAGGTCAAGTGTGTACAATGGTTGGATGAGCAGTAATCTTGTTCTTATAATGGTCACATTTCCTTAATTACTACCTCAACGTGTCCTAAAACACTCTTCAGCTCTCTGGTATAAGGACCCACTTACCCGCCAGATGACATCCTGCAGGATGGACTGCCTATCAGTGCCTATGCATGATTATGGTATATTGACTGGAGCTGCTACCTAAGCCGGAGTTCTCAGCATGGAAATCAGAGAATTATAGGGAAGTAAATGCCCCTGCTAGCAGATGTGGAAAGAAATTGAACCTTCCCTTGGCTGTTCACATCCCTGAGTAACCTGTACGTGTCTGGCTAGGCTGTCACCAAGGACCCAGAGTAGCTTATCAAAAGAGGACTCATGGGAATTATGTTTCAGGAAGAGATACAGACAACACATAACAGGAACAGGGGAGGGGGTGCAGAGGTACAGAAGGTTCGTTATCACAGAGAGACAGGACAGCAATGAAAACCATCCATGAGCCTGAGGATAGCCTAGGGCAGGAGGCTCATCTACAAAAGGCCACTGGTACAGCACACTGAAAAGCAGTAAGACAAGGAAAGGAATGTTTAGTAGTGGGGTAAGATCAGGTGAGATGGGAGGGGCTGCCAGGTGTTTACAGCACCACTTCTCCTTCTGGGAGGCCAGCTGAGGGTGTTTGGATATCGTCCTGGTTATCAGAGGCCACTTTAGCTGGGTAGTATCCAGACATGAGGCTCAGTTAGCTCACAGTGAGAACTGCTGGTAACAGGAGCCATTTGTACGGGGGACCGTGTAAGTCTCACTGTAGTTATGAGCTGTATCCCTTTGCATGCATTTCCTCCAAACAAGAATGAAATCCTGTTTTGAAAGTTATTTAATTTTGTGTGTGTGTGTGTGTGTGTTAAAGTTCTACTTACTCCCGTTCAGTCTCTTTGCTTAAATGACAAAAGAAGATGAAGTTATAAGAGAGAAATCTTTGCAGAAAACTCAGCTGTGGCAGGTGATGCTGTACTTCCTTTATCTGAGTACAGCTACAAGTGGTCCTCCCTCTGGATTAGAGGACAGATGCTGGGGAAGAGACAGAGAGACAAAGAAATGTGGATGTAAATACGTGCCTCCGCAGATAGGTCAGTAGATGAGATTGATGATAGAGATGGATGGATGGATGGATGGATGGATGGATGGATGGATGGATGGGTGGATGGATGGATGATGGATGGATGGATGGATGGGTGGGTGGATGGATGGATGGATGATGGATGGGTGGATGGATGGATGGATGATGGATGGGTGGATGGATGGGTGGGTGAATGGATGGACAGATAGGAGGATGGATGGATAGGTGGGTGAGTAGGTGGATAGATGTGTGGGTGGGTGGGTGGATGGATGGGTGGATGGATGGATGTGTAAGTGGGTAGGTGAATGGAAGGGTGAGTGAATGGGTGGATTGGTGGATGGATAATAATGTATAGAGGTAGATATAGATGATAGATGATGGATAAATAGATAATAGAAAAATGACAATTAGAATATAGATGATAGATAGATGCTGGGCTGACAGATGATAGGTAGTTAAGTAGGTAGATAGATATATGATAGATAGATAGATAGATAGATAGATAGATAGATAGATAGATAGATAGAATGAACAGAGGGAAGATGTAGATGGCACTGAGTAAGGAAGAAGACCAGAGGAAAACAAGCACACCCACCTTAGGCAAGGGCTCCATTAATGAGCTGGGAAGATCCTAGAGGGGAGGTGGAAACTCTGTAGCACACAGTTATTCTGCCCTGTGACACCCCAAGTTCCCCCTCCAGAGACTATATCCATCCCTAGGGAGGGAGGGGCTCACAAGCCTATTGGCTGAGTTGTTTTGCTGGCAGTCATAGCAGACACTCCATTATTAGTGTAATATTTATAAGCAATTACATATAGACAGAATATCTTCAAACTTACTTTTTAAAATTATCTTTGCCCTGAAGGTTCAAAGTCTTAGTAACACCTACTTTTACCCATTTACCCCCAAAAAAAAATCAGTCTGGGGCACCCTTCAAGAAAACCTAGATATGATGATGCTGAGGAAGAGAGAGAGAGAGAGGGGGGGGGAGGAGAGAGACTTTCCATCCTAGTAAGGCTGGAAAAGGATTGGAATGAGGGGAGGGGAGGCCTAGCCCCCGGCTGATCTTAAAGGGCAATAAAGGGGGACCCGGGGCTTGCAAAAGATGATAGGATGATTAAGGACATGGAGAAAGCCAGTCAACCAAGCAAAAACTGTTCATCCACATCTCTCAAGAGCCCTCAGCACCCCAAGCTATTGTATCTTCTCAACTGTGCCTGCAGCTTTTCATCCCTGCCTTTATCTCTTAAAGGATTAGCAAAAGTAAGCTCCTCAGGAGGGAAGCTCTGATATTCAAGTCGGTGTCTGGCATGCTGGGGGAACCCAGTTGTAACCCCTGGGGAATTTGGAGTTTGCTCTGCACAGGTTCAGCATCCCTGTAGAGTCAAATCTTGAGCTTGTATGTGGTCAGTGAGCATAGCCACTTTGGGACACACATCACATCAGCCCTGCAGGACCCAGAGGTCACTTGTGACATTGTGACCCAAGTCACCTATGCTTTCCATGGCGATTTAAAGTGCTCACTGGGTTCCTGTCTAAAGCCTAACACCCACAGGAGCCTCGGGTGTAAAACAAAATAGCATCAAGCTATGTTATGAAAGGTGTGGGTAAGCCCCATCTCTCCAGATCATCAGACCTGGTACCCTGCTCCCATTAAAATCAAGTCTGTAATGCGTATCCTGGAAACTTCTCATCAGCTAATCAGTGTGAGCCTTCTAAAATGCAAGGAGAATCTATCATAGGCTTCCTAGGGGATATGGGAGAAATGCAAAGGAGGCAGCATGGTCTTTATCAGGAACCTTTGCACTCTTGGTATGAGACTTGTCTCCCAGGAGGAGTCTGCAAGTGTGGACTGCTGTAACCCCTGAGCCTGGCTGCAGAGTTCTCTCTGCAGCTCCCAAGAGACTTGTGTTCAGCTCCTCCTGGGCTTGATCTCATGCCCTACAGAAAAGAAGAAATACATGCCTTTTCTCAGGGGACATGCCTGTGGGCTTCCTAGAGTCTAGAGAATGAAGAATGAGTGACAGGTGAACCAGAGAGATGAAGCAGGAGGCAGAGACAGGTTTTGAGAGTTCTGTTGAATGTCAACAAAGAATGGAAGGCATTTGGAACATGGACGACTTGGGGAACCAGGTATAAGGTCACAGCATGGGAGTGCAGGTAGGTATGGGGGCCGGAAGTGGGGATGCAAGCATGGGTACAGATTTGGAAGCCAGCACAGCAAGCAGGGGTGATCGGTGCTTCTCTTTTCCTCATCTGCATGCCCTATGGTCTACACCACACATCCACTCAGTGGTTGCATAAAATACAATGTTGCAAGTAGGGAAGGGATGCAGAGAAGGGAAGCCTCCCCATGACTCAGCCGTATTGCTTAAAATTTGGTCATCCTGGCACCCATGTGTTATTTAGAATGTGAGGGCTTTGAGTTTTCTTTATTTTTCATATTCTTGGCGTGTCTGGGGCATCAGCATTCACTTTCAATTCCTTACACGTCCAAGTAGAGAGAGACGGATTTATGGCTGTGGTAGAATTTCACTAAGGGCTTCTTCGCTTATGAATGCCGAATTTTCTGATGAGATTTCTCATTTCTAGCTTTATCCCCCCTCTTAACATTAATTGAAAGTGACTAAACAGAACTTCAAAATGAAAATTAATGAGCTTGTAAAATATGGCGTATTTGTCAAAATGCCAGACGGAGTCGCACGCCGCATGTTCGGCATTTCTTCTCCATCGATTAAGCTAACGCAGGATCCCTAAATGCAGAGCTACAGGTCTTTACCCTTTGCACATGGAATAAACTGCTTTCTGTCTTGTTAGACATGAAAGTGGAATGTCCAACAGGGCCATGGGTCTGACTGTTTTCTCTTCTTTGGAATATTAGGCTTTGACAGGTATCCACACATGCAGTGCACTGCTGGGAAACTCTTATTTCTAAGGACTTTGTTCTTGCTGCAGCCTTGCTTTGGCTGTCTGCTCCTGCTTCCACTGCCGAGCATGCAGGGAGCCAGCCTCCCTGAAAGGCTACTCGTGCTTACCAGTTCAGCTTAGCTCAAGATTTGCCAAGACTCAGAAAAACTGTCTTGTTACCACCAAGATGTCCGTTAAAATCCTAAGAGGTTGAAGGTGGCAGGCAGGCTCCAGAGAGCCCAGAGCCCTCTCTTGTGGAGAAATCAATACTACAATTCACTCTACAGAAGTATAGATAAGACACAGGGTGCTGACCCCATGGGGGCTCACCCAGCTTGTGGTTGGAGCTTTTATTTGGCTTCCCTTTGTACCTGCTGAGCCTCGATACCTAAGACTGAGCCTAGGTGTAGGCTTTCTAGACCCTCGGAGCAGAACTGGTACCACATTATCTGTGTCACTGAAACAAGGCTAGGTGTCCAAGGCTCCGTAACCACAAGATGCTGGATGCTATAAGCCAGAAGCCTCTGGTGGGCAGCCGGGCAGCCTTGTCTGGATGTGTGAAGTGTGAATGCCAGGCTGCTTTTACTGACCCTCGACTGAATGTTGTGTGTGCTCTCAATGTTTCGTTTCTATAGTGAACTCTGAGAAAACAACGTTAGACAGAAAGGATGTATTTCTGATAGAGCATTTTAGAGATGGTGGTGTTGTGTCACATGGTTCTGTTGCTTCCCTGCTCATTCAAAGGGATTCGGGGATATCATGGTTGGTACAGGGAGAACAATGTGTCTGTCTCACATCTACAGACAAGAGGAAATGAGGGAGGAGGAAAGACGGATGAAGGAGGGAACCTTTTTAAGACATGTTTTTCAGTGGCTCTCTTTCCTCAACCAGTCCCCACCTACTAGGAGTCTATTCTGTGCTTTGGGGCAATGGTCTTGTACTCTGTAAAGATTTGTCACTCATATTGGTTTAATAAAATGCTACTCGGCCAGTGGCCAGGCAGGAAGTATAGGCGGGGTGACCAAAACAGGAGAATTCTGGGAAGAGGAAAGGTTGGTCTGCAGTTGTCACCCAGACACAGAGGAAGCAAGATGAGAATGCCTCACTGATAAAAGGTACCAAGCCACGTAGCTAACACAGACAAGAATTATGGGCTAATTTAAAATGTAAGAATTAGTTAATAAAAAAACCTGAGCTAATAGGCCAACCAGTTTATAATTAATGGTAGACCTCTGTGTGTTTTTTGGGGATTGAACGGCTGCAGGACTGGGCAGGACAGAAGCCTCTGTTAACAATTCTGCTATAAGACCTCTCAATTGATTAATCTGTTAATGAAACTGGCATCTTCACAATCTAATTGACTCTCATTAGCGCCACCCACTGGGCCAGCTATTCTTTTGGAGGGGAAACTTGGAAGCTGCTTTTCCTCCATGAAAAACGGGAGTGTGACTTCTGAATGGTTCATTTCCGGAAGGATTTGCATTGGAAGTTTATTGCTATATCAGTGAGCAAGAAAGCTAAGAGCTAAGATTGTCCTGTGGGTAGACTCATCACCTTCTATTGTTTCCACGCTGTCCTATCCCATCCTCCAGTCAGCCGAGTCAAGAAGGATGCTCCGGTTCATAAGAGGGGATGTTTTCCTCCTCCTTTGTATCACTGGCACCATGCAGTGGAGCATGCCAGGAGAGGAAATGCATGCATACCTGTCCCCAAATGTTTCAGAGCATGTTCCAGTAAAATGGGCTCTCTTCTTGCATGAACAATCATTCTCATTGTTTTCCCATGACTCAGTATGAGAAGTGCTGGGAATTGTATCGGGGATGCTTTCCCCTAGTGATATAGGCCACGGAAAGAAACACACAGGCTCACTGAGATCCTGTGCCACGATTGCATATATGTTTATTCCATCCTAGATACATGCGTGAGTCCGCCGGGGTCCTAGCAGAGTGCTGCATCTCAGGCATCTTAAACAATGGAGGCCAGAAGTGGGAGAGCACATAGCACAGCAGAGCAGCTTCCCCCGAGGACTTCATTCCAGTCTTGCCTCAGTGAGGGCTCCCCGTGTGCTGCCATGGCCATGTCCTCGTATGTTCACTTGGACACAGTCAAGCGGGGCTGACACCCCTGCAGTAAGGACTTCATGTCAGCTTCATGGTGCCTATAGATGCATTTTTTTTAAGACAGTTTTATTCTAGGGAGCAGATATGAGGAGAGTCTATACATGGCTCCTGGGAGTTAACGTGTCAGTCAGCAAAGATAGTCTGCTTGTGGGAGCTCCACTCCAAGACCCCGACCCAGGGCACAAGATCTTCACTCCTATTGATGGGACATCATGATGAGAAGCTGAGTCCAGCCACGCGGAATAAGAATATCCTTTGTTCTGAGAGTGCGCCCCCTTCTGTGGCATCGTGTGATGGAGTCTGCCACAGTGCAGATGTGTGCAGTATCTGGTGTTCGTTTCCTTACTAATGGAAAAAGATGTTGGGAATTCTACATTAGACTCGGATTTTTGTGGAGAATGTTTGCTCATAGAGCATCCAAGTCTGGTTCCACTGTGCAGCTTCTCCTATGTGCTCCCTACTGGAGAACACACAGATCTTGAGCACAATAGGCCTCCAGGCTTAGCTTTTAGATACCAGCCCTCACTTCCCTTTTGGGCTGTTAATGTCCTGGTGCTGACTGTATGTCTTCCAGAGAGTTCTAGCGTTTATCCTTTGGAAAGTCACTCTTTAGTCTGGCATGGATGTGGTTGAAGTCTACCTTGCGGGATCCTACAACTGCATGGTGTTGAGAGAGTTATTAACACTTGCCGTGTCTCAGTCTCCTCACCTGCGAAGTGAGGCTACTTCCCACTTTCTCCCTTGGGTGTTGTGAGGCTGGGGCAGTGTGATCCACAAAATAGCTGTATGTCCACAGGGACAAATGTTCAGTGCTCAATCCTCAGCTGCTCTTTTGATGATGGTGGCTCAGGCTCACAAGGTGTCCAACATAGAAGAGTTTGCCCTTCTGATAGCCACTTTTATCTGCTCTGGAGTTTGATAGAGGATTTGATTGATATTTCAGAGAAAGAAGTAGAAGGGAGGCGTTATGATCTACTCCTTTGCAAAGGTGATTGTTATGGATGAATCAATCCAACCATGCGGTTCAGAGACGTGGCTGAATTTTGATGTCCTCTCTTGGCAGGGAAGCTCAGTCGGTTCCAGGTGCTCTATTGTAACATTTTCTAAAGCTTCAGGTACCCATAGTCAACCCCATCCTCGAGCATTAGAATCTATTCTGTCTATTTCCAAAAAGAAAGAGCCACATAGCTGTTATTATAGCACTTGGCTGCATCGTTCTGCATTATCATGTCATTGTTGTTGATACTGTCCAGATTATATCAGAAGTTCTCGTGTGTGTGTGTGTGTGTGTGTGTGTGTGTGTGTGTGTGTGTGTGTGCGCGTGCGCGCGCGCATGTGGGGAAAACAGTATCTGTAGGATTTGGGACTTTCTCTGGTTCCTTGGTGGATCAGGAGGATGACTTGTGTTATAAGACACAGAAAGCTGCAACTGTTTTTGACTGGGAGGTATAGGGTCAAGCCCTCCCAGAGTAGGAGGTAAGGCCTTCTGTGTTCCACACTGTCGAGAGTTTCTTATTCCCTTGTTTGCCCTGCTGCTGCAATCCAAAGGGACTAGATCAAAGTATAAATAAACCATTCACTCCAGTTAAAGACTAAAGTATCTCTCCCGCTGGGCGGTGGTGGCGCACGCCTTTAATCCCAGCACTCAGGAGGCAGAGGCAGGCGGATCTCTGTGAGTTCGAGACCAGCCTGGTCTAAAGAGCGAGTTCCAGGACAGGCTCCAAAACCACAGAGAAACCCTGTCTCGAAAAACCAAAAAAAAAAAAAAATTTGTTTAAAAAAAAATAATAAAGTATCTCTCCCCCCTTGATAATAGCTTTTGATGTTTCTTTGGGTGATTTTCTTTTTCTGTTTATTTATTTATTTATTTATTTATTTATTTATTTATTTATTTATTTATTTATTATGTATACAATATTCTGTCTGTGTGTATGTCTGCAGCCAGAAGAGGGCACCAGACCTCTTTACAGATGGTTGTGAGCCATCATGTGGTTGCCGGGAATTGAACTCAGGACCTTTGGAAGAGTAGGCAATGCTCTTAACCACTGAGCCATCTCTCCAGCCCTCTTTTTCTGTTTTAAACATTTTAAAATGATAAACCATCTCAATAAATAGATCATGCATTAAAGACACTAGTTTTAAAATATATGTTTCTTGTTAGCAATGTTAGCAATAAAGTTGTGGCTGAAACACAACACATTGCATATTTACGCTTTCATGGCTTGTGTGTCTTTTCCTGTGCCTTCTTTGGTCTGTATGTAGCGGTGTGAGATGTGGGAAGTGTGGGCTTCTACACACAGAGAGCCATGGACAGTTTGCTGGTTAAGAGCCAAGATTTGGAGTTGGGTTGGTGTTATTTTATATGCAAGTTATTTCCCAGGAAGAAGGGAGGGCTGTATTCTACAGCCATACAAGGTATTATCAAAAGAGTCTAACACTCACCCTCCAACAAAACCATTAAAGAAACTACAAGGTGGCCATTCAAAACCGTGAGAGTTGTGGGCATGGAGCTCAGAGACTGAGCAGTGAGGTCTCATAAACTCTGGTTCAATGTCTATTCTGCTCTAGCCTATGAGACACTTTGAAGTTCCCACAGGAATAGAAACCCAGAGGACTGAGTCAGCCGGAGAAGATGCTAAGAACTCTGATAGTTCCTTAGTGGCATCCAAGAAATGTAGACAGTAGACACCAACAAATGGCCTCGTTCCTGGTCCTTGTGATGAGGAAGCGGCCTATCTTTAGGGGTGACTTTCTGTCACAGCCTCCCCCATTCTCCGCTCCTTATTCAGCAAACTTGCTGAGCAATGGCTTGGCATAGGGAGAGGGAGGGCAGCAAACAGCTGGAGCATGCAAGGCAGAGAATACAGATCTTAGAATCCGATGAAAGAAGCAAAAATTATCCTTCCGTCACTTTCATTCTCTCCCGACTCTGGTCCAGTGACATTAATGAAAATGATGCGTGTTAAAATAAACATAAAGTACCCTCAGAGGAGGCTGATGCAGTTGCTCACTTAGGAGGACCGCAGCGTAAGTCACCATCGAGTCAGGCTCGGTCCTTTGGACTCAGTGTTCAGGTGTGGACACCAGGGTTCTCAGGCATGTATTCAGCCCTCCGATAAGAGGTCGGCTCTCCTGGAGTCGCATGCTATAGCCAGGCTGGTCTACTGTGTCAAATCTACCAGGCACACAGGGCATCATTCCCCCACACCTCCAGACTCAGTGTTTCCTGCAGGGTGTTCCTTAGTTTATTATTATTAGAGCGATTTCCATGACTGTGGTGAGCCCTGTACCACACAGTTACCGTCACCACTCCCATTATTGGTCGTAACGAGGCCGCAGCAGTTGTGACAGTAAGTATCCCTGCCTCCAGGTGCCCTGGCACTTACGGTTCCACCGAAAGCTCTCTTGATGAGCTCTCGCGCATTTTCCAAAATAGCTGAAAGGAAAACTCTACCCGTTGACGGAAGGCAGCTCTCACAGCATAAGACACCAGCCTTTCTGACGACCCTCAAAGCAACTCCGGAGGTTACAGGATGTCCCCACATGCCCAGCCCGTGTCCTTCTGAGGCCTCAATGCTACACTCACCGAAAGCCATCTCAGTACTGGTACCGCAAAGTCATCTAGTAACCACAGCAGATGAGCACAGGCTTCTAGAAGGTGCTTGGCCAAGGGCCAAGCACTGGAGACGTTTGCCAGGGTTCAGGTTATGTGGTTGAAGAATAAAAGCCTCCAGACGCTCTGTGGGGTCACTTTGCTTTTGTCCACCCGAGTGGAACTGAAATCATCTCAATGGCTGTGTGGAGCCCAAGGGGTCTCTGCTCCTGGCTTTGTTTAAAAGACGTTTTAATTCTTTTATATTATCTGTCCAGTGTATAGAGAATAGGATCCATTCTGTATTTTTAAACACTTTCATATGATGTACTTTAACAAACTCACCCCGAATGTCCCTCATCCGAACCCTTTCCAGTGGGATATTTTGTGATCTTTTACTCTCCTGCATCCTGTGATGCCTGCATAGGTGTAGAATGCAGCCCTGCCCTTCTGTCTGGTGGCCCTGGTCCCTCGTCATTCTACTCAAGGTCCCCTGGATCCTTGCATAGAACTGCTCTCTCAACTATCTGAGCTAGGGCCAGATAGGTGTTCAGATAGTGTTCCAGGTCTCTGCAGGACTATGTAAGGTGGCAAGAAGGTATCACCGTGAAACAGGAAGTTCCAGGTACAAAGCATCGTCAGAGTGGAGACTGTTCTGGGTCCCCACCCCTAACCCTCATCAAGCAAATCCAAGGTAGCATTGCTACCTTCATCTGGCACCAAACTTTCAGTGTTCAGTCTCCACTGCACTCCAGACACAAGGTGACTCCCAAGGACAGCATGGCCCTGTTCTCTCAGCTGACATTTCATGGGTCAGCTTCTTCCCACATGGGACTTAAGAGTTCTAAGATGACCCAGATTCATCTGACGTTTCTACCGTAGGGCATGTTCATAGGATGTTTATCATTCCTACTGATTTACAAAAAAATGGAAATATATGCATTTCCTTTAAAAATGACTTTATCTCTATTTTCCCTTTTATCATCTTCAGAGTTAATTTGAATACCCAGCCCTGTAGCCAGCTGCCTGTTGTTGCAAGATACATAAACACTTCAACTTCTGCTGGGCCGTAATCATTTTAGGCGAATGGCATCAAATGAATTATATTATTATTTGGCTGGCTATATTTTTGGCTCACTACATGGTCTTAAGTAGAAACAGAAATCCATCTAGGAGCTGCCCGCTCCTTCCCATGCCATAGTGTCTGAGCTACTAGAGCAGTCTCAGCCAACAGCAGCATTCCCACCCAAAACCCTGGTGCAAGGCATGATATTCTCCAGACACTGGTACAGAAATATAATCCTAAACGGATAAAATAACCAATGCATGACTCTAAGCAGGAACTTCCATCCCAGCATGTGGAGCAGAGACAGGAGCCTCATTCGTCACAGATACCTCTTTGCATGGTGGCCCCAATGTGCTTCCTCTCGTTAGTCCACCTGAGAAGCAGAAGGAGGAAGGGCCCAGAGATGACGTGTCAAGTATCCTGGGAGAAAGAAGTCTAGAAGAAGTGAGCAGTCAGGGATTAGGGGGAAAGCTTATCTACAACCAGGTGTACATTGAGACCTCTCTGGGGAGCAGACAGTGGTATCTACACTGGTGGGGACAGGAGATGAGAAAGAGCCCCACCTTTCTCCTATCGGTTGGCACAGCTTTGGACCAAGACAGACAGAACAGACCAAGTCTGCATCCTAATGGCACCAGGAAGGTTTGGCTCCAGTCTATCTACCCTCGCTGCGTAACCTTGGGGCGGCCGTGCCAGCTCTCTGCTCAACTGCAGAGAACAGCTGTGATCCTTGTGGTGATGGAGAGTGGGCGTGGGAGGAGCCTGCAGCATCCCATCCATGCATGAAGCTCTCTAGTCTTCCTCTTCCCCCAAAGCTGTTGACACCTTTGCCTCCCTCACACTCCCACCAAGAGAACCCTTGCCTGGAGGAGCAACCTCCTCCCTCCCTCTCTCTCTCCTCTCTCCCTCCTGAGAACACTGATGTCACTTTCTTGGAAAGTACTTCAGAGGGGGCCCTGCTGAGTACTGAGGTATTCACATTGATTTTCCACAGATTTATGTTTTAATTAGGGAAGCTAAGACTTTAGCTTTGAGCACCAGCATGCGTGTCTGCCAGATATTTATTTTAGCTTAAGATGCATGGCCTCACAAATTCCTGTGCTTTTCTTAGTTTAGTGCGAATTCAAAGTATGTAACTGGCGTATCTTGCCGTGTCGCCTCTCTCTTGATTTTCAAATATTTGTTTGCAGCTCTGGCATTCCTAAGGGGCGGTGGGCAGTAGGCAAACACACCGCGCTCCAGACCCACAGGGCACAGGTGCAATGCTGCCAAGTCCCCCCAAGCTTTAAAGGAAGCCAACAGTCTAGTTTCTGTTTGAATGTGGGATTTCCTCATTTTCAATGTTGGCAAGTAATTAAAATATAGAAGTGGGCCAAACGCGATCCATCTGCAGGTAGAAGTGACTGCCAGCCAGCCCACTTCCATTTTGCTGCAGAGGGGGAGACAGTGCTACAAGGAAAGATCCACACGCAGCCCTGAAATGCCTCCTCCCAGAGCCAGGCCATAGGCAGGGAGGACGAGGAGGCTTGGTTGTCCTGCACCCAGAAGCGTTCCTCTCTGCCCTCTGCACTTCCACCTGCACTGCCAGCTGAAGAATGCCAGCCACATCAGAGAGGCCCTGCTGATCCAGTACAGGTAAAAAGCAGCTAGCTCTGGCACCAGCTTCCCATTCCCTGTGGGTCACGAGTTCTGCAGGCTGTAGCCCTCGGTGCTTTTTGGCCTTCTGTCCTTCCTCGCCTGGGTGAGGGGAGCTCATTCCTAAGTAGGGAGAAGTTGGGAGGGAGTGAAAGCAAAACGGCTGCTGAGGTAGGATCTGAGCTGACCTCCCTTGTGGAGCACCGTGCCGCCCAGGGCCAGGCTTTGGACTACGAGTACAGCACACGGAACTGTACCTGTTTCCATAGCGTCTAGAGGCTTCTGTCTCCACCCCCACACAGCTGGCCCTTCCTGTCAGGGCTGCTGTTTCCTACTTGCTCACTGACTGCCGCGCTCCTGTCTGAGCCCTATGAAGACCTGGTTCACTCTTCCTTGAGGCTCAGACCCTTGTCTTGGCTCGGCATGACTAGGGTACAGGATGGAGCACAGCCCCTCGGTAACCTTACTTCTTCCTCCTTCTGTCTAGTCTGTCTCTGCCTGGAAAGGTCCTCACAAGACCGGGGAAGAGATCTCTTCTCATATGAGAGCTGGAAACAAGTCTAGGCATTACAAAAAACCCACGAGAGGGAACACAACTATGGTGATTATGAGACGGGGGTGTACCACAGGTATTGGGAAATAGCAGGGCACATGGGAGATCCTTAGTTGAGATAAATACTGACCCCTGTGTCCCTGGAGGGCTTCTAGTCACCTAGTGGGAGCCACAAGGGCCTGTGGAACTCATCTGAATGCACCTGCTTCCTTCTTGAAACAGCCTCGGCTCCTACAATTGAGTAGCCGTCCTAGGAGACGCTTGGCCACTGCTTCAGGCTATGAGTGGGTTTAGCTTCTAGAAGTTTGCTCACTCATACAAAATAATTCTCACCAAACTAAAAGCTGCTGCCTGAATGTCCTCCAGCTATTAACGGCATTGACCTGTCTCCAAACTCAAGTATCCAGGCGTGCCACGCGGAGCGAAATCAATCTCAGGTCCCAGCAGACAAAGCCACGCCGCCAGCTCTGCTGAATCGCTCCCAGAGCCGAAGGCAGGCTGAGGGAGGAACCCATAAAAAGGTACAGGAGGATGGAACAGTTCCACATGGCTGAGCTGCGGGCCCAGAGGAGCACGGGGGTTCAGATATAAATGCTTATGTCACTTTTCCTTCTCGGTGTCCTGAACAAATGTTTGCCCAGCAGGAAAAATAAGAGGTGGCGGGGCACAGAGCCACTGCCTAGGTGTCTCCATTAGAACTTGGCCAGCTCTGTTCCTGTCACAGCCAGCCTTGCCCACTGTCCAGCACAGCTTCTGCAGCACGGTGCAGCATCTTAAGTCAAGCCCCACCCCCCCACCCCCCGCAGCAGGCTGACGTCTACCCTTGTCTGTCTAGACCACCAGACTCTGCTCTGGAAACCCATAAAGACCACAGAGCTCTTAGTCTTTCCTATCTTCTTTTTATGATTTCCTTCCTCCCTTCCCCGCCCCTTTTTTGAAATGAGTTCCAATATCCTATTTTCTGGATTATCAATATTTGTGCATTGATCACTCCCCAAAACAGACATTGGTCACAAACTAGTACCAGATCTGGGGTCAAGGGTTGGAGATAGGGTAGAATAAGGCTTAGTTCGTGTGTATAGGAAATTTCTGGGCTGGCCCTATGGGTTCCTAGTGAGGGGAGGGTATGATTCTGCAGGCCTGTTTTGGTTACATGACAAAACTGTACCAAACAGATGTGTGATCCAGTCTGAGCCAGGAATTCGGGGTAGGAGGCTTCAACCAGCACTGCCTGGAGACAAGAGGAGATGATGGGAGGGACTGAAGGATTCTGGGTATCTGGCCAGGTGTGTAGAATGTGGGCCTAGGTGGCTCATGGTTACCTAGAATTCCCTGTGCGCAACTGCAATGGGAAGGGAAAGACAAGGAGAGGCGGGAATGGGATAGATTGGCACAGATTGCAGGAAGGCGTTCACCCTGGAGAGTCCAGGTTCCTAATAGTCCACAAACTACATGCTGAAGATGAAGAGAAGGAGGAGGAAAGCAATGACAACCCTGGAGTGTGTGCTGTTGAGATAGGAGATGTTCTGGAGCCAGGGCTGTGCAAACACACCTGTCGCCCCCTCTCTGGAAAGGGTTACTTGACCGCACACCTGTCACTGGTAGGCGCATTAACGACATACTACATTTTGAGCATGTTATTAAGGAAAGAAGTTTGTATTCTAAAACAAAATTAGAGAGCTTGGCCGCGTAGGAAATGTCTACATTGTTGAGACAACAGAATACAGAGGAGCGGGATGAGCAAGTCTCACAGCTCCCCTGTGGGAGTCGGGGTCCATGCCTCCTGTTTTGGAGTCTCTCAAATCTCAAAAGTCTTTAAGAATCCATTGAAAACATCTGTCTCATAAAATTCACTGATCACCAAACTCAAAAACTAGCACATACCTCTTGGCGACTTAATAAGCCTAGCCTTGCTTAAGATGCAGCCTAAATCCTGGAAGCAAAGATACTCCCTGCTGGAGTCCCCGAAGGACAGTGGGATCACTCCCACTTCCTGAAGAGCCGTCCTTGGTGTGGTAACCGTTGTGAAAGACAATGTGTATCCATCCGGTCAGACAGTTTGGGCTGCTGCACTGGGAAACTGTGCTCTGCCTTACCACAAAGAGAATAAGAATGTGTCTCATTGAGCACAGCCTTTTGAAAAGGTCTGTGCTCGTGTGTACATTCCTTACCATGATTCAGAAAAGAAAAATCGCACGGCGGTGCAGGGACTCAGGTTGCATTCCAATTTGAATGTCACATTTTGATCGGAAATAACAAGCTGCCTACTTAGCCAGTGTCCAGATGTGAGTCACATACAAATTGGCAAGAGAGGAACGAGGACGCGGCAGGGACAGAGGCTCAGCAGGCAGGGTGTGTGTTGGGGGAGTGTTTACATTGTGTATCTAGCACACCCTCAGAGAACAGCCTGGCCTTTGAAGACCAGGGTGGGCCCCTTGGTGGTGAGTGGGAGATTGTTACACTTTGAATCTGACTTCCCTTTTCATTTTACTATCTGGAGTCCACGCCAGCTTTGGCCTCTATGGTTTTTCTGAGCACCGATGCTATTCGTTTATTAAAATTTTACAGGCTCCGGGTTGTTGAGTTCTGCAGGCCTCCTGGGAATCTTGTACAAGCTCCTGGGTGCCCCCACTCATCCTGTGGAGTCCCTATGGAACCAACATGGAGAAAGCCCCCCTAGTAGAAATTTATAGGGGGTCCTCAATTCAAGCCTTATTTATCTGGGAAAGGTTATTGATTGGGTATAGTTAAATGTATGCCTCAGGGTTTTTAACGTAGTCATGAGCTTACTCAGTGTTCTGACACCCTGTGGGATGCCACAGAGCCGTCTCGGTCATCTCAAGGTACTGCAACCAGGTACCCTGAGCTTGGTTGTACCTCAGACCAGAGAGCAGTGTCCTTCCCCAGTGTGGTCCAGCCTGCTCTAGACGTCTCTGGGGAGATTAACATGGGCCTAAGCAGCTCCATCTGCTCTGTGTATCTTCACACACTTTGATAATTAGAAATTCTTCCTGAAACAAGCCCTAGTATTTTCCCTAATGCTGCCTCCCAGTGCCCTCATCTTGTCCTTCAAAGTGACAGCCTCGTTCAACCCACTTCCCAGACAATGGAGGACTCACCTAGCCGGTCACAGGCCCTAATCATGCTGGGCAGATCCTTAAAGGCTGATATTGAACTATCAAGTCAAGTATCATTGTCTTCTGGAGGAGAGGGGACTTTCCCCGATTTCCATCTGTCTGTCCCCAGGACCTCCCTGCCATCTGTCATTCACTTTAGCATGCCTGGGATGGAAAACTAAAAGAGGCACAAGGATTCTTTTCTCCCTTGCCTTGTGTTAGCTCCATCTTCAGTGTGAACCCACAGATTTTTATTTTACTATGTCCTTAGCATAAAATAAAACTGGAAGAAATTTAGAAACAGAAGAGTTCCCTTCCGTTTCCTCCTCTGCTACATGTGTGCAAGCAAGGGGCTGGAAGGGGCGTCTGCTCTAGGACTGTCCCATGAAGTCTCCCCCCACCCCAGGTCTCTTTCCTCCTTCACCAGTGTGACGTCTCTCTGTAGCACTGGCACCTGGCCTCAGCCATCTATCGCAACCCTCTCTGTCCCTCATGTCCCTCAGTTTCCATCTATGATGTGGGCATGAATGGATGATGACTGCAGTGCAGGGCTGCTGTGAGAATCACATCTTTTCCTGTGTGTGTATACATGTGCATGCATGTGCATGCATATGTGTGTGTGCTTAGTACTTACTACACAGCACTTAGTACTTTGCATAGACAGCAGGCACTGTGTGATGGGCAGCAGTCGCGGTGACACTCATTAAAGGTCTGGCCGGCTCCTGCTTGGTCCCTCATTGCTTCCTGCATCTGTCTTGTCTCCATGGGGAGAAAGGGAGCCCACTTTCCTTTATTCTCTCTTTTCTGTCTTAAGTCTCAGAATGGCCCAGCACACGGCAGTCCACCTAAGAAGAGTCGGAAGGACCTGAAATGGTGTTCTCCCGCACTTTAGGATTATCACAGCCATGAGCATACACTTTCTTCCTTATGTAGACAGGATGCTGGCTGGGTCATATACCCAGTGTGGACTGTACTCATCTACCAGGGAGCTCAGAGGCTGACATGAAGAGGAGGTACAGACCCACACTGGCCCTGTGAGTTCACAGCCAGGCCACCCAGGGCTAACACCCCTATTAGGATTTGGCATCTCTAGTTGTAATCTTTTCAGAAGAGTTCTGTTTTCTTTCTCCTGTGACTAATTGGAAAAGGAAGGATTTAAAGATCTTTTGTATGTTCTCGTATTTAATGATAATGAGACTGAATGCTGGTGTTAGACAAATAAATCATGGAAAATAGCGAATCAGGGATTCGGACTGAAGGATGGGATTGGGTGGGAGCATTTAGATCTTGTCACTGCTATGAAGAACAGGATTGAGTTTTTATGTCTTCCCTGTTCCGAGTGTGCTGCAAGACCTGTTCTACCCTCGGGAGAAGGGGGTTTATATCCTCTTTCAGGTTAGAATGTGGATCTCTGGAATTGGTATCTCATGGCCAAACATGCGGCTGAGTGGATGTTCCTTTTAAAATGCCTCTTGGCTCTGAATACTAGAGCTAGCAGACAAACAAAACACTTCTTGAAAAATAGACAACATTTTACTCTCAGTGGTACAGCCTCTTGGCTTTGCAGGTGACTCGGCTCACAGGTGGACAGCACGGAGGTGACCTCACCTGCTGACATGGACTGCTAATAGGCTGTGTCCGGATAATCAATCATTTTGACGATTAAAAACTGTCATAATGGGTATCTGATGAGGCTCATTTGCTGCAGATTTCTGAAATACTTTCTGTGGGTACCAGCTTTACAACTTTTGCTCAAAGTGCATCATGAACAAATATGCACAACAAAATGGGAACTATTAAATTGGATGCTTATGGATATCTTCCCTCCCTCCCTCCCTCCCTCCCTCCCTCCCTCCTTCTCCACTCTTTCTCTTTCCTTTTTGGAGAACAAGGTTCATGATGAAGGTCACATCATATCTGTGTCCTATCATGTCATATATGTGTGTCTCTGTGTGTGTGTATCATGTCATGTGTGTGTGTGTGTGTATGTGATGTTGATACTAATTGGGCTGTGCCTATGTCCTGCTTATGCACACATCTGTGTGCCTGTCCTGCCCATGTGTCTTTCTAAAGCTCAGTGTTTCCATCATCCTGGACACTCTCAGGGACTGTGTGTTGGGTGCTAAAGTCCAGGATTTGCAGATGGTACTTAACTCTCAATTGTCTGTCTTCCTGCCTTCTTCTTGGGGGGAGAGTTAATGTGTAGCACAGGAAACCAGAAGAAACAATGGCTCCTCAGGCTGTCTTGTAATGTGTCAGCTTGTGAATGGTGTTTACTCTTTACAGGAGGCTAGGGTTCCCCAAGAAGAAAAGACAACCCATAGCAGAGAGATCTATCCACAGCAAGACCCAAAGGAAATGCCTTGGTGTTGGTGACCACTGTGAGCCTCCTTGTGCAGAACCTAGGGTATTATTCCAGGTATGAGAGGAGCCCCCAGACATGTGGTAGCCTGGTAGTGAAGTCTAGAACTCCAGACCATGGCTCCTACTCTACAGAGTGCATCAAAATTCTCCCAGAACTGATCAAATCAGACTCCCAGGTCCACCCAGACCTGTGAGTGGATTTCAGCTGGCTTATCCAGTTCATCCCCTAAGCTTGATGCTGGAGGCTCAGGAAAAGCACAAAGGCTAGTGCTTCAGAGAGTGATCAGCATAGAGTAATAGGTCTGTGTGTCGGTGGGTCACAGAGAAACTGTGGTTGAGAGTAGGCACTAGATGCTCTTCTCATTGTCTTGATGTTCATGGTATACCAGTAGTCCCACTCTCTGTGGGAAGAGGCAGACACTGAGCAGGTGCACTTGGCAGAAGGGCTTCTAATCTTGCTTTGCTGGCATGTTCTTAACTCCTGTGTGTATTGCACACCTCCTGGATTACCTCAGCAAACATTGGCTACGAAGGTGGAGAACTTAGCCCACTTCCTAGAGTCACATGACTTATGTTGGCCAGTGAGTGATGTATCCCAGAATGCTTAAATGTAAAGTCTTCTAGAGTAGGAAGAATGGTGTAGGTTAGAGAAAGCTCAAGAAATGCATATGTAAAACTCCAACACATCTCTTGCTTTCATTGCTGGATTCTTGTTTTCCGTGATGCAATGCAGGCAGTGCTTTCTCACAAGTGGGCATGGGGAATACAACCACATTGGAATTCATGCCAGTGTAAGAATGTCTTCACCTGTGTGTTGTTCTTTAATGTGAATACCAAGTCTGCATTGCAAACTGAGGTGTCACCAGGTACCACCTAGATGTGAGATGGGATGGGGACACTTGTGGATGGTTTGCTCCCCATGGATGACCTGAAACTCTTGACCAAGACATAGCCTCCAAAGTCCTCAAAGCACATGCTCACTGTGACTGGTGTCCCAGACTCTCCCAATCATGTGCTCACTGTGGCTGGTGTCCCAAACTCTCTAAAGCACATGCTCACCGTGACTGGTGTCCCAGACTCCCACAGTCATGTGCTCACAGTAACTGCCGTCCCCAAACTCCCCAAAGTGCATGCTCACTGTGGCTGGTGACCTTGTCAGATCAGTGTGTTCAATGTCTGGGATACTGTGGCAGCTTTTTCTTGAAGGCTGACTCTTCTATGGGGGTAGTGTTGATTCTACCCTTTCTTCAGGTGGCCAGGGATCACTCTCACGGCAGAGGGATCTCTCATGCCCTCTCCTCAGTTCCACCTTTAGATCCAGGATCAATAAGAAAGAGCTCCTATTGAATCCCTTGCTGTATCTCATGGTTAAAACTGGTTCTAACTGTGGCTGTACATACAGTTAAGAAATAGGCCTCAGTGTAGGCGCCGGGGATCTGTGCTCCTGGTTGACCTCTGAGGGTTTTACTTCTGCCGTTACTCATCCTCTGTAAGTCCGTTGGTTTCGCCTTACGTTAAGAAAACGGTACTATGAATGTTATACTATATTGCTACAGTCATCGGAAAACACTTGATTAGTTAATCGACTAGTTTGCATTAGTTTGGGGAAGTGAATGGTCTGTTCTGCACTCTGGTGATATGTTCATCTTATGAATGGAACCTCAGCCCACTGGGACCATCTCTGGTAATGCCCATTTCTAGAACAATCTTTGCCCTTGGAAGCCGCCTCAAGTCCCCTCTCCGGGATACCACACTTGAGCCCAGATATTCCAGCCAAGAGCCACCGCTTATTGCCAGAGGGTCTAGATACTGGTAAGCCCTGCAGGAACAGAGGTGTCACCCTAGCTTGCTCACCCTGTCCGTCTATGGTCCCAGGAAAGTTGCCTCCTGGGTAGAGAGACCCAGCCAAGGCACTTGTCTTCACCTACTGGCCTGTACTTTTGAGCTACAAATCCATGAACGAAGTGGCATGGGCCTGTAGAAGGGGCTGCTCCAAGCAGGGTATATGGTATGCTCACACAGAGGGCTTCTCCTCTGCTGCGGGGCTGCCCCCTCCCAGCTCAGAGCTAGGACTCCTCCTGTGCTCCAGGCTCAAAGCTGTGGAGAGATTGTGAGACTCTGTGGGATCCACCAAAGTACTCCTTCCCTTTGGCTAACACTGGGCCTCCCTTTGAATTAAAAATGAAAAAGAAAAATCAATTTCTTTCCCTAAAAGGTTTAGTTAGTATCTCTGACTGTAGAACCATGAAATGTGTGGAGCATTGATTAGGAGAAATGTTCTTGTTACCACCCCTGACTGAAACGCCAGGTGCTGCCCCTGCTGGGTGAGCTACCTGCTCCTACCCAAGGCATTTGAACCCCCCCCCCCCCAGTTTTTCAAGTACTCCCAGATCACAGTTTCTGTTCCAGGAGCTTCCTGGGCGCCGTCTTTGCATCGCCTCCTCTTCCGGCACATCCATCCTGTGCGTCGGTCACATAAGTCACCCTCATTTCAAAGGTGGAGAGAGGCAGAGGGGCAAGCTACTGGGAAGAATCCCCACAAGCCCTTTCCTGTGTGGAGGTCTCTGCCCACAGGGCTTCTCAGTGCCTTCGGTTCCCTCATTTCTTCAACCACCCAGGTGTTCCCGGGGTGCTTTCCTGGGCTCTCCTTCGCCATTGTGGCCACTTTACCATACATGACCTTCCCAGACCCTTACATTGCACAGATGGGAGAATTCAGTGTGGGCCTTGGGTAAGTTTGTTTTTTGGAGAAGGAGGGTACCATGAACCATCCATGCTGGGCCCCATCATTCTGAAGAAGCTCGGACATAATAAGCCTGCCGTGCCTCCTGACTCTGGGGTGTGTTGACTTTGCCGTGTCCCAGCGTTCTCATCTGGACTACAGGAAATTCTCTACTACCTGCTTGGAATCCCTGGGGCAAGAGCTCCGTCACTTCTTCGTTTTGTTCTTCTTTGTGTCCCGCCTGTGCCAAGCAGGTGGTCCCCAGAAATACCTCAATAAATATTTTTAAGGAAATTGGTGCAGAATGTTTAAAGAGAGCCCTGGCGTGCGCACAGGAATGAGGGGAGTCACTGGGCCTCCCCACCACAGAGCATCAAGCATCACATAGACCAGACGCGTGCTGGGGCAGCTTCGGAGCTTGGATTCAGTCTTACCTCCTTACAAATTAGCTACGCCTGACCAGCGGTTACCAGTGGCAGCAGCCATTGTGACCTGTATTTGAAAGGTTCTCTCTGAAATAGCCTGTCTCTGTTCTGGGTCAAATTAAGCTGTTGCTTTTGGGGAAATAACAACCTAGTGGAAAACAAACAAAGAAAAGTCTTACCATGTGGCTTTAAAAGGTGATGTGTTCAGAAGACATGCTGTCAACAATGCTTTCTCTACTTCATGGTGGAGACCAGACCTTTTGTCTATGGCCCAACTACAAAGCGTCACGAATCAAGGATCAGGGCTTCAGTGTTCTGAGTCACTTCTTGAAATGAAAGACACCCACACACTTGAACGCTGTGAGGCCTCCAGGCCACACTCAGCTTCTTCAGAAGGCTTTGTTATTAATTGCCTGTGTCCTGGTGAGAAATACCTGAGAAGGGACACTAAGGAGGAGAGCTGTGTTTGGGCCTGGGCCTTCAGGGAGCTGTGTTGTTGCTAGGGGCCTGTGGTGGGTCTGACGTGAGGGCAGTGGGAAAAAGTGGAGAGGAAGCTGCTCACCTTATCAAAGCCAGAAAGCAGAGAGACAGACAGGGGCCAGAGGCAAGCTACTTCCTTCAAAAACACCCTGAGTGGCCTACTTCTTCACAGACATATCCCCTAATGGCCCGTTCAACTGTGAGCTCATTGAAAGATTAGTCTATCGATGGAGTCTAGACTCTAATACAAAATCATCTGGGGACTAAGCCTTTGGCACATGTGCCTTCTCCTGGGGGTCGAGTTACCTTATAACCAAAGCACATTATGACCAATAAAATACTAGCTATTTGTTGTTAAACGGAACAAGGGCATAGCTTCTGGGGAGGTTACTAACCTCAGGTTGTTATAGGATCTCTAAAATAAGATGAAGAAAAATACTGTGAGACCATGCGTATCTTGAGCACATCAAGACGTCTTGAGCGTGGGTCCAGAGACAATGATAGAAGCTGTTATATTGACCCAATAAAATAATACTAAATAGTTGCTCCATTAAAACTAGACTCAAAGGTAGATTGCAAGTGGAGGAGTTGCTCTCAACCTACTGGGAAAGAATTGATCCCACACAGCTGCTGAAGGGGCCCAGCAGAAACTGCATGGGGACCAGCAAGGGGCAAGAGCAGGCAGTTGATGAGAAGCCGGGGAATATTAGTGCAGACCGTCAGCGCGCTCAGGAAGATGCTCAGCTTCACTTCTAATTGCTGTTGTGCTTTCAAATGAGATCCTGTTTGCCTGTCAGCCTGACAAACAGTCTGAACAGCGCGTGTTAGCAAAGTCCGTGAAATGAGCTGCCTCCTGTTGAAGGTTCATACGTTAAATATGTCCGCGGGTCAGCTTGGCAATTTAAAGTGAGCATCAACTGTCTTTAGAAGTGTAAAGTGGGCTCGCCTGATAGACGCGTGCCTTGTGTGGTTTTGACATCGGCACACTGTGAAGAATGCACTGCCATGGTCTATGTGAGAAGTTGATGGGATGGCTGGAGCTTCTGTGGTCAGAATTCTCAAGAACAGCCCCTACAGTACCAACATCACAAGGGCAACTGGAGAGATGCCCGAGAGGGGTGTGGGCAGCCTGAGGAAGTCCTGGCTTTCTGGATTTTGAGGACTTGTTTGGGAAGCCCAAGGGCTACATGGCCTGCAACCAGATCTAGGTATATTGGCTCAATATAGCCAGTTTCCTTCCTGGACACTCGCAGGAGCTGAGTCTCCCTTCAAGGTCATCCACACAAGGCCCACGCGTGTTTGCAGTGCAGGGCCCTGTTAACTCTGCAGGGACAAGGAACATGGACCACTGGCATCTGCAAGCAAGCGTCCCCCAGCAGAGCAAACTAATAAATCAATTGATTGCTCACAGGGCACAGGGCGAAAGCTGCAAATGCCTCTGACAGCAGCAGAATCTGCTGGATAGAAGGTCATTTGGCTTCCCACTGTTCTCTTGGGGTGCAGTGTGTTCAGGAGGAAGATTCCATAAGCGTGTTTGTGGCGTAGTGGCTGCGTCTGGGGTTAATGTGAAAAAGAGCATAAGTGTGAAAGGGGTTTTCATTTCTCAGGGCTCATTCATATGTTAGGAAAGAATATTCTCATAAGCATCAATTAAGGAAAAATCAGATAGGCAAAGAACTCAAGAGGAGAATTCATTGCATTGGCACTTCTTGTCTGTTTAACAGTGCACATCGCTGCTGTGACTGAAGGAGCTGTCACTGGTAAGAGCTATTCTGTTCTCAGAGGGACTTCCTAAGGCTGGCCTTCTGTTTGATGGGAAGGGGCCTTATGATGGATTGTGCCTGTGCTGTGTGCAGAGCCTTGTCTTTGAGTTCCTGTTGCCTACCCAGCTACTCACCAGCACCAACTCCTCTGAGCCAATGAGATGCCACCAAGGGCCTCGGTCACCCTTACAGTGCTTTCTATTGTTTAGAAACTCAACCAAATTTACAGGCAAGTGCTCCTGGAAAGTACAGATACGGTTCCAGAAAATCTGCAAGGGAGAGCTGGAGGACAATGGGAGAAATGTTGAAATATGAGCGGCGGGGCTGCGTCCCCAACACCCCGGCCGCTTGGCTAGCTCATGCCCAAAATAACAACACACAAACTGTATTCATTTAAAGAACTGCTTGGCCCATGAACTCTAGCCCTTACAGGCTAATTCTCGCACCTGGACTAGCCCATTTCTAATGATGTGTGTAAGCACCCCAAGGTGCGCTTACCGGGAAGTCTAGCCTCCGTCCATCATGGGTCTGAGCTTCATGCGTCTGCCTCAGAGCGCAGAGCTATTGCGTCTACTTGGGAGGACTGAGCATGGCATCTCTGCTTCAGAGCTCAGAGCTGTCTGGTCTGTCTGGGAGCAGAGCAGAGTCTGACCTCACTTCCTCTTCCGCCCAGAATTCTATTCTGTTTACTCCTCCCATCTATGTTCTAACCTATGAGGCCAAGCAGTGTGTTTATTACTTAACCAATGAAATCAACAGATTGATATATGACACTCCCACATCAGAGAAAAACAAAGATAAAAGGAAAGTAAGGGTAGAAATGACTTTCCATAAACTCCAGCTCCTGTAAAGAGCGTCAGGATGTGGTACAGAAAGCCTACTTCTTTAAACTCTAGAAGAATCACTAGACCTGAACAGTGGGCCTTTCGTTCCGTAGGGCACGGAAGGGACAGTAGAGGAGCACTGGAAGGGAGAAGATGCACAGCCTTCGGGCTTCACCGTGGAGGTCTGGGGAGTCCACTGACCTTGTAGTATCACTGTATTTGTGTAAAAGCATACATACACCAGATAGGCTAAAGATGAAAGGTTCCATTTAAAATGAGAGTGAAATTAACTCTAAGGGAGCGTGGACAGCTGAGCATAGGCAGCAGCTGCAGGATTAAGCAGAGGGGTGAATTTGAATGGCTTGAACAGTACCCATTGGAAAATTGCTTGGATGCCTTGGTATTGGAACGGAGTTCCAGTCTGGGGCAAAGATGAGGAGATAGACAGGGCTGATAGTTTCACAACAGTGCAGATGTCCTTGTGCCACTGAGTACTTAGAGATGGCTAAAGTGGCCAGCTTTGCAGCCTGTGTGCTTATGAGTGTGTGGTAGGCTTTGAAATTATAATTATATCATTTCCCCTTCCCTTCCTCCAATCTTTGCATGCACCGGGTTGAGCTTGCTCATATTCATAGCCTTTCCTCTTTAATTGTCAAGATGTGCATATTTATTTATATATTCATTCATTCATTCTCTCATTCCTAAATACATAAATGCAGCCTTCTTAGCTCATATGTTGTTACCTGTAAGCATATGCTCTAGGGCTGACCACTTGGCATTGTATAACTGATTGGGGGTCTCTTCCCTAGGGAGACCATTTCCCCCACCCTCAGCCTTCCCTAGTTGCCTATCGTTCTTTGCCTAGGGTTGAGGCTCTGTGAGCTCTCCCCTTCCATGTTTGCATGTCCATTGGTGTTGTTACACAAAACATGAGAAAATGAGGAGTAAACAGACCTGAGTCTTGGCCCCGTGGAAGTGACTCACGGTGAAGGAGCCAAGGTGGGAGGTTTAACGAGGTGTGCTACTGCACGTCGTTGGGCAGCTGTGTGGAGCCCAGGAAGGTGAGCAGAATAGAGCAGCCAGGGAAGCATTGGATGTCCTCATCAGTGACATCACATGAGACTCAGTAGCAAATCAAAGCCTTGATGCTCTGATGTACTCCCAAGGCAAGTCTAGAGTCCATCAGGCTGGGAATGTAGATGAGACAGCGGACCCACACAGACCATCCGTGGAGCTCAGAGAGTGTGCTAATGTGTTTCCTTGCCAAGAGGGAACTCTTTCCATGCAATGGGGTAAGGCCAGAATTGGGGGTGGGGGGAGGGAGAAGGACAGAGAGCAGTGTTGAGCTGAAGAGAAGCAGAGTGGGTATAAGTCCTCTTGTAATGCAAGATACTGTTGTGCAGGATAAAGGCATGTGAATATAACTGGTTTCCTCATGACCCAGGTACTTGAACATACTTACAGGGTCAAGAAAAGAAATAGGTGGGCTTACTTAGCAAGAGGAGGATTCCCCGGGGAGGTTACTTTCTCCTTGACAGGAAAGGACAAAGGATGGGACCAGAGATTGTCAGCACAAAGTCTTTGGAACTCAGAAGGATCCAAAGTAATGCCCAGAGAAAAAGGTAGATATTTGGAATGAGCCTTGGTGGACCAAGAAGGGAGCAGTTAACAGGAGCACACTGGACAGGAGAGCTGTTGAGAGCAGCCAGAACCACAGATCTGGAAGGCACCTGCCTGCACAGCTCATGAATTCTATCCCTTTGACTCAGCATCCTGAGTAGGAAGTGCTGAATGACTGGCGTTTCCTGACCTCGGCCTTTGCAGAACGAAGGGGACAGAAAGACAAGAACTGCCATCCACCAAACATTCCTTGTCTTTGTCCTTCCTTTGGTGCTGTTGGGGCAGTGTGTGAGGCTCCATGGTCACAGCAAGAGCTCTCCAGGAGCATGGGCACAGAGCTACCTCTATAGCCGACTCCTGTTACATAATTACTGGGGATCAGCTTCCCCATTTCCCAGAGCTGGGCCCAGGTACCCCCTGGAAAGGAGACATGGGGAACTCTCACCAATGCATAGCAACGGAACCGTAGACCTCTCGCGTGCACCATGGAGGAGTCAAGATGGTTTCTGTCTGCAAGTTCCAGAGTGGGAGTCAGCAGGCAGATACTTCAACTCATGGGCAGAGCTCACAACCCTCTTGCGGAGTGTCTGGTTTACAGGAGAAGTCATTCCAAAATCAATAAGTGAATTGACCTGCTGTGTGGGCTATCAAGGTACAAACCAATTTAATCTGGAATGATCTTGGCCTAAAGTAGCAATGTTAGTAGAAGCATTTTACCTCCCAGGACTTCCGTAGTGGACATAGGAGACATTTATGTGACCTACAGTTTGTGGCCTACTGTTTCCCTCTGGAACACTTCTACGTGTTTTTTTTTTAAAAATCAATTTATTAAAATAGCACCATTTCCCCCTGCCTTCTGTCCCCTTTTCCTAGAGTTAATGGATCTGTTTTCAGGGCGGCTCAAGGTGACACAGATGCCAAGAACTCTGAGTATCAGGGTTGGGCTCATGGGCACCCCTACCCCTTCCTTCTCCTTCCCAGTCCTCTGCATCCTTTGGTGCACTGAAGTTAGAGGGGAAGCTTGTGAGCTGTGTGCCCAGGTGGCAAAGGGCTGTTGCTTGCCCAGTATGTGTACCCTGCTTGTATGAGGACTGGACTTCAGCCCTGTAGTGGCAGCTCCTCCTTCTACCTCATCACCTCATTTACATCTGACCTGCTTAGGGATTACAGTGGGCAAGGGCATTCTTCTTTTGCTGAGGTTCTGCCTTAAAACATCATCAGTAGACTTAAGCAAAGCTTTCCTTTGCAAAGCCATATTGTAGTTAGCCAGAAGACAAAGTCCGTAATGAATACTGTGAGAGACAAAGTATTTGTAACACAACAGTTAGCACCTACAAAATGAGTAGGTTTGTGACTCAGGGATCAGATTGAAGGACCCATGAGTTGTGTGTGTGGGGGGTGGTCAGGGATCATACAGTGGGTGACAGATGAACCAGCTGCTGCAAGCTGGAGTTGTTTGAAGTGAGTGCCTTGAGAAATGTGTTGCATTAAGTCATCAAAAGAAAGAGGACATCTTTTTCATTTACTTCTCAGGCGGGGACATCTAGGCACAGCAGGCACTGACTGTTTCAGAGTGTGTGTGGTAAGGAACTGGAAAGAGTTATTCATAAGTAGGTATTGACCCCATGTTGCTAGGACTTTCAGAGATGAATACACCGAGGCTTAGGTTTAGACATCAGACGTGGTAAAGATCTTCACAAAGGAAAGGGGCTTGCCAGGCTGCAGAATGCACCCTATGGGGGTGAGCAGGGTTCTCGCCTTGGGAACACTGGGTGGTGCATGAGTAGTCAGATTATGGGATGTTAAATACAGAGACACATGGAGGCAGATGGGGAAAATACACATGACCCTTCCCTTGCTGGGCCTGAGGATGGAACTTACCAAAAGTAAATACATTCTGTCTGCAGTTGTCTCTAATAGACTGTTTTGGGGGATGGTTATTATTATTTTATGTATTTGATTTGAATTTTAATTGTGAATTTACAATCTGTGTACAGTAGAATAGAGACCCATGAGAGCAGAGAGCTGGTACTGAAAATGGTACCACATGGTCCACTCTGAACACATCACTAAGATGGTTCAGACACGATGGCCTGATGAAAGAAAAACCCATGAATTCACGGGTGGCTCTGGGGATGCATTCTCTGTTCTTGATATTACTCTGGTATCTTTAAAATAAATTTTATTGTATCTATTAGAGGGCCACAAAGTGATAATGTGGCCTATAGATACACAGTGAAAAGGCTGCCACGGAGACACCAGCTCGCTTATCATCACCCCATGGTTATTTTTTATGATAAAAGTACCTGCGATTCATTTATTTACCGCCTCTCTCACAGGGTGCTGTTCTTTCCTGTGGTCCCCATGCTGCACCCTGGCTCTCCAGTTTATCCATCCTGCAGGGCTCTGCTTTGAACCCTCTGAATAATGGGTTCACAGGTAGCAGGCTCGCAAACAGTGGGTTCATGCACCCAATGTGAAGTCTGTGTGAAGTGTTTCATTGTCAGGGCCTTTGAACCCCCTTTTCCTTTAATTCTCATAGATTGGTCAGTCCACACAGGCTTCGCCCTTCTGTGTCCGGCTGTTTTCACTTCGCCCATCTGTATGGTAACAAACGACAGGACTCCCCTCCTTCTGAAGACTGCACCCCATCCCTCTGTGTAGTTAACCTCTCTCTGTAAGCAGCTTTCACATCCTGGTCAAAAAGCAGTTGCTTGTGGTAATGAACCTGAGTGGACGGAAGTCTTCAGAGGTGGTGACATCATACCCTTTGGATCAACACTCAGAAGAGGGGCCATGGATCACATGGTTCTTTCTTTTTTTTCTGTAGGGGTCTACACACTGCCTCCCTATTGGCTATACTGATTTGCATTGGCACCAGCAGGACACAGGGCTCCCCTCAGAATAAACACTCCTGCCAGCCAGCATCAGCACTGAGTACTGAACTTCCCCAGTATTCAGATATTTGGTCGCCTCCATGGGAGGACAGTCACTTACCTGGATTAGAGGGGATTCCATTTTCTTAAGCCCGAGGGGTTAGAGAGCCTTTGGACTCCAAGCTTAGCAGTCTCGTTTTCACTCTGTGTAGGTGAATGACTAATGACTCTTGTCAATTAGCTTGGGTCACAAGGACACGACGCATATCCTTTCCTTTGTTCCTGATCCAAGACTCCTTTCTCCTGGAAGCTCTGGGCACTCAGGTGATCTCAGGACTCAGTCAGCCTTCTGTCCCCAGAGTCCGAGCCACTGTGTGCTGTCTCTAGTGTTGCAGGATCCTGCCTCGGGGCTTCCTTTCCTTGCTGAGCCTGAGAGCCACCTATGTTCATGGGACAGAGTGGAAGTAAATAGACTTTGCCTGCCATTGTTTCAGATTGACTGGTAATTTTCAAATTAGCCTTGAATTTTAATTTTGACCTTACATGCTGTGCAAACCAACTGGGCATCAAGCTGTCCTGCTAATGAACTGCGTTGTCCTCTGTCTCGGGAGACTCGCAAGCCCTTGGTCAGCACTTCTCTACTTTAGCAAGCGCACTGACTTGGGCTAGATAATTGCACAGCACAAGCTGCACTTCCCTTCTCCTTCTGTGGGTAATTGCGGTTGGGTTCTGCCGGGCATCTGCAGTGTGACTTTGCCAAATTGCATATCTCTCTCTATGTGTGTGTGTGCATGCTTGCCACGTGTGTGTGTCTTTTAGATGTGTTGCTTTCTTATTTTTTCCCTCAACTATTTTCCCCAAATGCAGAAAGATTGGTTCTGTTATAAAGCAAAGGCTTCTTCTGGAAGGGACTTGGGCTTGTTGGAATAACGGCACCCCTGTCCTAGGAAATCACCTATTGAGTGACTGCGGAGAACTGACTGATTGAGCTCAGATGCCTCGGCGTGGTACTGCTACCGTCTGTAGATAACAGTGGATCACCTGTGGTGAAGGACTGCCTGCATACTATAGGGTACTCAGCTCCATTGCTAGACCCCACCTACTAGCTACCTGCTGTGTGCCAATGAAAACTGTCTACAGAGTGTACAAGCATCCCCAGTAGATCAATGCATGTGTGCTCGGATGAGGGCAGTTTTCCAGATCACCTTTACCCTCAGGAGTCCAGGAATTTGGGGGCTCATGTTCCCTTAGCCTCATTTGAAACATCCCAACATCCACGTGACATTTTCATATCCTTTCTTCTTCCAGTTAGCCTGCTTTCTCTGCAAAGGTATTTTATGTCCTCAGAGGCTGGTCGATCACCTGATTCCCTCCTCAAATACCAGTTTCCCTTAGGATCCTCAGGCACCTGGAGCCCTGGCACAATGCACACACCGGTAGTACTGGCAGCAGATCATGGTGGGTTTCTGGGGGCAATGGAAGATCAGAATCTTTAGACTCTCAAGATCTTTTGAGATGCTGTTTCCCTAGAATCCAAGGCTTCTGGCATACCCATATTCTGTTTTGACCACCAAGCAATGGCAATCTAATGCTGAATCAATACTATGTTACCTGTGACATTGAAAATACAGATTTTTGATAACCTTTTTGCAAGTTTAGTCTTAAGTATCTTCACGGACGTGCAAAGGCTTTTCTAGTGAAATCAAGGCCAGGGCACACAGCTCTGTCAGGATGATGCCATCTTCGGCCGGCATCATATCGATCAAAAGATTCGCAACATTAAGGTTGAGATTTTAGAGACACAGAGGGAAGAATGCCCACCACAGCAGCCCACATGTTCTGATAATCTATTGGCCTATGGTGCCCACTGCTGGTCTGAAGAAAATGGATACATTATGGTCATCAGTAGCTGAAGTACTCACTCTTTCTGAGACACGAATCCTTCAAGAAAAACGGGCCACATTTACTGAAGTCCCCAAATTCAGTGGCTTACCCAGCCCTTCTCACTATGGTGAGTTTGTCTCCTCTTGGTAGGCACTGTCCTGAGAACAAAGTGGAGGGTAAATTGTGATCTGGGAGGAAACCTCTATAAACACCAACGTCAGAAATTCCCCAAACATAAGTTCAAGAAGAGAGGTGAGGATAGAGAAAGGGCTCCAGCCTTCCCCACGCCACACAGTCTGATGTCACTGCGTGAGGGGGAGTTGATTGAGTCATTTTGATGGAACTAAGAGCATTGATAACAGGGACTGATTTCCAGATGTATCTGTGGCTTTCCAGAAAAGACAAGGCTTGAATTGAATATGGAGTAGAGTTGCTCTCACCAATGTGGTTGGGATTGTCATCGTAGTATGTTGGAAGAACATGCTCACGTTCTGTTTGAGCTGGGCATTCATCTTCAGCTCTCTGGATCAGAGTAACCTATCATCCTTCCAGGACTGAATCGGGCTACTGCCTCCGCAGATTCTCCAGCCTGCGGATAGAAGCTGGCGGGGCCTCTCCTCTTCCACACCTGCGTAAGCTGGTTCCCACACCACTCCTCCCATTCCGAATCAGTATTTATGTCTCTCTCTGTGTCTCTATGTCTCCTATGGGTGCTATTTCTCTAAAGAGCTCTGATGAACAGCTGCTGGTAAGCAGACCCTCCATAAGCAGGAGAGTGCAGGAAGTCTATCAGCTAAACTATGTTCTCTTCAGGAGCATCAGAGGTGGCACACAGAGTGGACAGGGAGGTGACCTTTCTGTGCTTGCCTTTTATGTGACCTCAAGCTTCAGTCAGCGCCTGGTCATTCAGGAGTGGCTAGACTCCTGCTGGCTTTAAAGAGTACCGTGCAACCTTCTGAGAGAGGGGAGTGAGCTGTCAGGAGTAGCAGCATGGAGACAACACTGTAAGTTTGGCTTTTTGACCTCACCAAGAAGGAGATCACCGCAAAGCTGATAGTGCAAGTTCTCAGTGCTCACCAGCTTCTATACACAGGGAATATTGACTTAGGCACCTTCGTTGTCCCCGTGTCCCCTCCTTTCAAGTGTTCCTTCCTAGTCCTTATCTGCAGGATGAGTCTTCAGTCATGAGCAGGCATCATAAGGTCAAGAAGCGTTTCTCTTCTTGGAATGACATGTAAGTCGTTGTTCATGGTTCTGGGAGTGTTGCTTCATGGCAGAGCGTTTATATCATCTGTGATGTTCCTTGATCCTCAGCCTGCAAAATCAAGCAGTAGATAAAATCCCACTACAGGTGTACGTGAAAAGGGCTGGGGGTGCACTTTGTGTTTCCCAGAATGCCAGCTTGTGATTTGTCTCTGCTCCTGCTCACCTGGCAGCCTTTTGTGTTTTGCTTAGTTTTGTTCAGAATTTCTTCAGATTGCTGTCCCTCATTGAGCTTTCTTGTATTACTCTATAGTTGTTAATTTTTATTGCCCTGTCCTAAATTGCCTGTCCTGAAAATACATTTTTGGTTTTAGTAGGATGTAAAAACAGGTATTCAAGATATTTCAGGAGTTTTTGCTTTTTTTTTTTTCAGCTCCGTAATTTTAGATGGTCCTTTGATAAACCAATATTTCTCTGGCCTTTTTTTGCTGGGTGTCTGTGTATTGAAGGCTCTTTGAGCAGTGATGAAGAAGGCTCAGTCAGTAGCGTGCTTGCCACACACACTGGACTTGATTTCCTTCTCCAGCACCCACGTGAAAGAGCTAGATTTAGTGTTCACTAGTCAGCAGAATGAATCCCAGGCCAGCCTGTCTCTAAAACAAAACCAAAACAAAACCCCACAAGGTGAATGGGCTCTTTAGGAATCACACACTCACACTCACAGATCACACAAAGACTCCAAGGCATGGACAGAGCATGGGAGGAGGGAGCACTCCCCGGGATCCCTGCAGGCGTGCCCATTCGAGCTCTCGGTGGCCGCTTCTCCTTAGTAGTTATCGCTGGAGAAGAACTATTCTACTTAACAAAAAAAGCTACCCCTCAATCCAGTTTGATTTGAAAAGCAGTGCTTAGATTTGCCTGAGCTCACAAATATCTAGGCTAGATACCACTGTAGCTTGAAGAAATCAGCGTTAGGTCTGGTCAAAGCCCCCAAGAAATCTTATAGAGTTTTGAGAAACAGGAGGTTTTGATGTTAATAAAACAGAGCAAGACAGCATTCACCACTCGAACCACCGTTTTCCTTTAGCGAATGGCTTTCTGTCTGGAGCCTGGGTGTGATGCCTTCAGCTAGAAAGAAGTTTGTGACATCAGTGGTGGCTGATCAAACAAGGGCATTCTGGGTAACACAGTACAAGGGGCAGATGAGGCCCTGGCTTTCCTTGCCAAATGTATCAGCTGCTTTCCCTGTTGCTTAGAACCATCTGTTAAACTTCAACAAATGCCCAGTGTGTGCATGTTACGAGCTCACTGGTTTAGGTCTACCTCATCTAGACACCTCAAATTTTATCCATGATCGTTCTTCGACTCAAGTGTGTGGAAAGCCAAACATTCTGACTCTCTTGCCTAACAGTGGTTTATTTCTCCTGCTCAACTCTTCCTCCAAACCTGCAATATATTCTCTCCTACCTGGGTCCCAGCTCCGTTTGGGAGCACATCAGAAATCCAGTGTGTGCCGCCTGATCATAAACCTCTAAAACCTGAGATCAGCACCCAGGCTCCAAGGGGACTTGAAGGAAGATAAATATCAGATGGGCCCACTGTGTTCTCCCCAGTCAGTGCTGAGCTCCATTCTGACAGGTCCACTCCACTGCGCCCTCCCCCAGTCAGTGCTGAGCTCCATTCTGATAGGTCCACTCCACTGTGAGGTTTCCCCCATCAGTGCCTAGATCCATTCTGGTCAACACATCCCTTCCAGACAGAGCTGTGCCAACATCTCGTCTCTTACCCGTCCTTAAAACAACCCCTGATCTGTGGTGGGCTGCCTCTCACTTCAGCCTGGCTTCCATTGCCCTTTGCTGGGTTGTCCAGTCCTGGGGACCTTGGAGTTTGGGGGCCCTTGCCATCCTGCCTTCTTGCTCTGCACATTAGCGTTCAATCCAAGCCTTCTCTCCACACCACACCTTCCGTTCTTTAGAGATACCGTTCTCCCTGTGACCCGTTTCATCTCCTGTTGGTCCTTACTATTTCTTCTTTATAGAGGCAGAGGTTCTTCAAGGTTCTGGAGATCTTTCCTGCTTTTGTGGTTCTCCACCTGCCTTCCACTCAATTATTTTTCAAAATGCTGTATGCTTTTATCTGGTCACATAGATTTCTTTGGCCCACAGAAAAGAGGGAGAAATCCCTTAGACTGACATACAAACCCTTTATAACCTTGACCCTAATGGCTGTGTCTTCTTCATCCTCTCTGGCTTCATGTCCTGATCTGTCCCCTAGGGCTCTGTGTGGAGACAGAGGGAGGAGACACAGGTGGTGAACCGGTCTCGGGTCTGTCCTTGGGCACACAGACAGAGGCTACTAAGTACCAAGTGGTCCCTGGCAAGCACTTCCTTTCTGCCCTAGTATTTGTTTCCCAACTTGGAGTATCCTGTCTACACCCTGACATCCCCTCGTTTTTAAATTCAAGACAGAGTTTCTCTATGTAGTCCTGGCTATCTTGGTGCTTACTCTAGACAAGGCTGGCCTAGAACACAGAGAGCTCCTGTCCTGCCTCCCAAGTATTAGGATTAAATGTGTGTGTCATCACAGCCCAGCCACCCCGAGATTTGGCATGCCCAGGACTGAGTGTCTCCTGATCTGCAGTACTTTGTCAGCTGCTGTTCCTTTGTTCGGACTCTTCTCCAAACAAGGATGGAGAAACTCTTCTTCCATCCCAGCCACAGTGTTCCTTCTCTCTGGAAGGTTCCTGTCCTTCAGGAGATGGAGACTCAACATCTTTGAGCTCCCAACTTCTCCCTGCAGGGGGCACTGTTCTAAGACTCACAGCAGGACACCCCATTTCCTATCTGCTTTCTTCAGGTCCTTGTGGGGTCTTCCTTACCACTCCAACCCATTAGCCTAGTTCAGTTCCTTCACTATCCACTCTTTCTTGGTCTACTTTTAATGGCTAAAGTAAACAACAGACAAAGCAGATGGATAGAAGAATAGAGAAATGGATGGATATGCATAAGAACAGATGAAGAAATGAAGGAGTGTTGGGATAAATGAATCTTACCTGGGAAAGGAAAATATGGTTGAGATGCTGAAAAGGCTTTTTTGTAAAAAAGATTTTTCCAGATGACTCAAATAAAGGACAAACATTTTATTCCAGGTCTCAAAAAGCTATTGACCATTTTACATTAAGTCAGACAAGTTGTTCTGGAAACTTTGAAAATACTTTGCCACACACAAAAAAACATTGCCTTCAGACCAGGGAAAGACAAAGTAGTTGGAGTCATTTCTTGTGACTAAGAGGGCCGGAAGGGAGCCAAACACCTGGCGATTCATCACCAAGGTGAGAAGTACCATTGAGTCAGAAGGGCACCATAGAGTCCCAGATCTGGGGTTCCCCTGAACTCAGTGACTGGATGATATGGAGGGAGTGGCAAAGCTACAGGAAGTGGGCAGATGTGTGGCAGTCCTTGGAAGGGACACAGTGTGATAAACACTTGTAGACAGACAGTATCAACTGTGTGCTTACTGAACAATGGGCCCTTGTGGACAGACAGACAGGTAGTATCAACTGTGTGCTCACTAAATGATGGGCCCGTATGTACCCTGTTTTCCACAGAAACGAACCTTGAAGTCATTACAACCCATTCCCTAAAGACATGTCGTCAGGATGCCACGATTCCAGACAGACAGACTTCAAACAGCTACAGCCTTATGCTTCCATGTGGGGAGATGTTCATTTGGGCTTCTAGAGTCAGGGGCGGATAGTCAAGCAGATGTGGAATAGTCAGAGATAGAGTAAAATGTCCAATGAAGGACATGGTGGAGCATGGCTCTTGTCGAGAATTGAAAAGTCACTTCTCCTGAGCATGTGGCAAAAGGCTGGAATTTCTGCAGCGCTCAATCCAGTAATGGACAATGGGACACCAAAGCTAGAAGCTTTACCTCCATAGAGGAACACTTCGGGGTGAGCCTGCAACTTAGACTTTAAGGTCAGGGTCACTCAAGCACAGCGGTGTTTGCCAAAGTTGGTGACGGAAAGTCTGTGGGATGCTTGATGCAGGTCAGACTAGTGTCAGCATGCAAGCGAGAAGGGAGACTGTTCACCTGTGCCCTGGGCGCTACAGTCTCAGGACTTCCAGTGCCCACTCAAGTCTCAGTGGATTTTGTCCTCGGCAGGTCTTGACTTAAAGTGTCCTGTAACTATTCAGTGAGGTCCAAGTGTCATGATAACTGTAGTCCATTGTTGTCTTCAGGGTGAATGGGTGTGCACATGTGAGTATTTGGGTGGTAGTTTTGGGAGTGAGGAGGGCAGATGGTGTAACCATGTATCTCCCAGCCCTACCTTCTTCTGTACACTCAGCAATTGAGAAACTTCCCAGTCCCATTGTTCAGGTTTTCATGGAGACTTCCGAAGCATGGTTGACTGACTCCTGAGAGGCAGTGGAACCGACAAGCCTTTGTCTTTTCTGCAGGTGGGCAGTCGGTAGCCTGGCTGTTTCCCTGGAGCCCACATCCTCCGTTCCTGGTTTACCCATCAATAATGATGATAACAGGATCTGCCCGCCACATGCAGCTGAATGGGCTATTAGGAGAGCACACGGCATTCCTATCACTTCCCCTAAGTGTTTCCACTTAAGAAGTCACAGGCAGGGCATCAGGAGGCCTGGCCAGAAGCAGAGATGAGGACCTGACATATTTACTGTGATTCAATGGGGTCACAGGTGCATTCATTAAATGCGTGTGAACAAAACCTCTTTCTTGTAACCCCTTTCCAGTTACACAGGTGTCACTCTCTACTTTGTCTTAAAGCATCCCTGTCATTATTCAGAAATTTCTTTAAATTTTCTTTAAAAAAAAAAACCATAGTATATGCTAAATGAAGCCTCCTTTAGCACTGATACCTTAGCCTGGGGAAGAGTCAAGAGCCTCATTGCCTCTGGTCTTTACTGTGATGTTTTCTGTACCAAACCACACTTTACTCACACAAAACTCACCTGCTCTTTCCCAAATGCACCATGGCCACAGCTGTTTCGACTCCTTGTCTTCTCTCTAGCTTTCCTGCCTGATTCCACTTTGGCTGAAATTCTACCATCGTCTACGTACAGACCTGTTGGTACGTAGCATTCCCAGCATGCTCGGTGGTCTTTCTGTTTTCTGTGCTTCCATGGTTTGGCATGGATCTTTCCTATCTCTCATTAGGATGTTGGAAGAGCATTTTAAGGCTGCACAGATTATCAGCTTCCCGAAGATAAGGGCTCTCACTGGAGGCTACAGATGAGAGCGGTGCTGTGAAAGTAAATGCAAGTGGGGAGAGTTCCTGGGCACAAGGGGGCCCCATAAGTACCCGGAACAGGACAGAAGCCTTTTACCCACTCCCATCTCTCACCTGCTCCCCCCACCATCCAACATGGAGGCATATACATTTATAATATGGCAATACGAGTATTTTTAATCATCCAAGTAAAGATGTTTGGGTGACCCCCACAATGCAGACAAGGAACAGTCTTAAAAGGAATCTATTTTAAAATAATGAGTGGATAACTGGACCTCGGTGGTGATTTTATCTACATGCTGGAGTTTGGCTGGAAGAAGCTTATGTATTTATCATAAATGGAAGTGGGCAGGGCTTGTAAGCACAGGTTAGCCCCGCCCTTACCATTCGATGCTGCCAATCTTCCTCAGTTCCTGGAGACAATTAGTCTGAATAAGGGAGACCTGGGAACTCACACGTTGATCAGGCCCCTCTCCCCAAGCCCCACCCCATTTCTGACCCAGGATGGGCTGAGGAATCTCTGTCTTCCACCATGTCTGGCTTGCCTGAGTTGGCCCTGCTGTCTTAATTCAGCCCCAGCTAGGTGAGGTCCAATGCTTTCAAGGCTGGCTCTGTCATAGTATATTCTGCAAGTGCTGACCCTGATCTGTTCCGAAAGCTCAGCCCTAAGCAAGCCTGCTCATGGTTCTGGGTAGCTGAGATTAGCAATCCTGCTCTCCCCCCCCTCCCATTGAATGTGCAGAGCAACGAAGGTCACAGTGGCTCTGAATGCTGCCGACAAGCACTTAGGGAATGTTTGGAGGGAGACAAGTAGGTGGGAAGCAGGAGCAGTTAGCCCACGTGACTGAAGAAATCATGAGGACTAATCTGTCTCGTGCTTCCCTTGTCCCTACGCTCTGTCCATGTCTGTCCTCAAAGGAGGGATATTAGCAAGGCACAAACACAGTGAGTCAGAAAGAACTTAGACCAAGCAGCACAGAAAGCATTTCCCTGACCAGCTCACTTACACAGCTTGAATGGGTTTATCAGAAGTAGCAGCTGAGTGATCCAAAACTCTTCCCAAGAGGCCAGTTGGAAAGAAGACTTGGACAACACTGACAGATGTAATACGCTAAGTGTGCACTGTCAAATAGAGAGAGCAAACGTTCCTTACAGGAGTCACCCAGAAATGTATTTACAGAAGTGAGAAGTGCCCTGTCTGGGGTGTGTTTAAGATTTCTCTTTGATATGGTTACAGTAAGTTGATATGGCAGTTGGTTGTTCCTGTTCGAGAAAGCCTTTTGTAAGAAGTTAGCTGCAAGTTTCTGTTTTGTAGAGCCCTGAGGGTTAGTTTCATGGGCATTTTAGGTTGGCAGAACCTTGATCATTGATTAGATGGAGGTTTCTGATTGGTAGAGCCACAGTCATTGGTTACTTGGAGGTTTCTGTCTGTTATATCCCTGGTTATTTGTTATTTGGGGGTTGCTGGTTGGTAGATCTTCAATCATTATGTTTTGGCTGATAGAGCTCCAATCATTGGCTTGGGTTCTGGTTGGTAGAGATCCAGTCATTGGTTAAGGTTCTGATTGGTAGAGTCATAATCGTTGATTAGGGTTCTGATTGGTGGAGGCATAATTGTTGATTAGGGTTCTGGTAGGTAGAGATTCAGTCATTGGTTAGGGTTCTAGCTGGTAGAGCTATAGTCATTGGTTAGGTTCTAGCTCGTATAGCTCTGGTCAGGAGCCAGCTGACAGTGTAATGCTGAAGCCTCCAGTTTCCATTTTCTATCTCCACTGAGTTTCTTTGCATAATAGAAGCTTCAGGTGTTGGGGTCATCCCACTAATCAGCCCCCAGTTACATTTTCTGTAAGACAGTGATCTTTTTCATTTGCTGGGAACCCATGATCTCAATGCTTTCTTATTCATGATTGTGGTTCAGGGCTAGACCCAGTCCTGGAGAGCCAGGAGGTAAGAGATGAAGATCTCAGGAAGATATTCCAGATTAAGTTTTTGATATGTGAACTGCAGTTCTACTCTGAGGTGGAATGCTGGTCTTTGAAAGGCATAAAGCTTACTGAAGACTCTTTCCTAAGGATGAGCTTCTGCAGCCACCAAGATGAAGATAGAAAACGTGGTTTCTTAGAGCAACATGGAGCCAAATGCGTGCACAGATACACCTGTGCTGTAGTAAGAGGGGAGGTGGTAGGTGTTCCCGTCTCCTCTCCTAGGTTCCTCCTCCAGGATGAGGGTATGGTGCCTCTTTCTACACTGGGTCCTGTTCAGTGGTTGCTCTCCCACACCCTCCCAGCAAGGCAAAGGAGCCCTCTGTGTCCATTGAGAAATGATTCTGGCTTTGTCTGTCTGATCTGCCTGGAGCACTGTGGTCACTGACTATGGGGTGAGGGGCACGATGGGAAGGGATGCTTTAGAATGATGGTACTTGGCATTCTTCTTAATTTGGAGATGTTCAGCAGAAACCCTTGTACCACAGAGTGAAAGCAGACGAGAGAGAGATTCAGTGGATACACAAAAGTGTAATTCATTTTTAATGAGAACAGTTATGTTACGGTAGGTAAAATAAACCACGAAGTGGAATTTTGCCCTTTGGGTAATGTTACAGCTCATTAATGGGCTTCAGTGTTCACTTTCAAAATGACATTCTTGGCGAAAAGATTTTAATCCCTATATATTATCGGTGATCTGTGGTTCCTTTGGTTGGATTTTAATTTAGATTCTAAATAAGCTTTTGAAATCATCCTTGCTGAAAATAAGAAGGAAATAATAATGCTGACTAAATGTTAAGAGGCTCATTACTTGCAGTGGAGGAACCCCCTATACACCTTAATGTCGCATGCTTCCTCACATGCAAAGAGAGTATCACACTCCCCGCCCCCAAGGTCACTTAGGCAGCTACCTGAGACTGAGACTGCATCTTGATCAGAAGACAACAGGAAGTGGACTGTGACAATGAGCAGAGCTTAAGCAAAAGAGACCTCGAAGTCTGCCTCACAGTGACACACTTCCTTCAGCAAGGCCACACCTCCCAATAGTGCCACTCCTTATGAGCTTGTGGGGGTCAATTATATTCAAACTACCATACCATGGATCAACAACTCCCCCAATAGTGAGGCACCAAGAAAAGAAACAAGAGGTATAGGTGGTGTTTCTGCCAATGAGCCTCAAGCCTTCTCCATGCAAGCTGTCTCCATGGACAGAGGTGGGCAACCTTCATGCTGAATTATTGGTGACCTAATGTCTATTTGTGGACACCCAACTCACCAGCATGTTTGAGATGAGGTCTTGGTATCTCTGTGTACGAGATACATACAACTCACAAGGCCAGGCGAGCATCTGCTTCCCGTTGTAGTCCACTCTACCTAATGTTGGTCACCTTCCTCGTGTGATGTCTTATGCATGCTGTGTCTCCATCTACAAACTATGGCTCCCACTACGTCCATCCCATGGGCTCTTTGATGTTTTCCAGCAACCCTGATCCCACAGACTTCAGACAGGCTGGCCACTGCACAGAGGTTAGGACTTGAGTCTGGCGCTCTGAACACGCAGTACAGTTACATCCTCATTACAAGCACAGATGTCTGTCCGCCGCCCGCTTCCCCTCGGCGCAGACATTTGTAAAGACCAGCTGTGAAATGAAGACTGTAGCACTCCACATTCTTCACGGATTTGTTTTGCTTTCTCCACAAAAGCGGCTGCCAAATTTAGTCTGAGAAATGGCCTCTGCATTCAAGAGCTGCTCCAAGCTTCAGATAAACAGGCAGGCAGGCTGCGCGCTCTGAATTCAAGGGGTTGGAGTCCATGGATTAGCCCCATTGAGGAGATAGGTCTTGTCTAAACATTTGCTTTTAATTGCCCCAGAAATATCTATGGGGCATATTTTTTTAAAACTGCTGTCGGAGGTACAAAAGAGATGGGAGGGGAGTGAAAGATGGTGAGGTTGTTAAACCATATCTTCTTTTTACATTTCTAAATTCAGGGCTATTTATTAATGATAATAAGGGAAAAGAACACATTTGGAAGCATCATACTGAAAGCTTTTGCACCCTGCTGCCCCATTCTAGATGTGTCATGCCGGCAATGTTACGATTTAGGGGAAACCAAAGAATGGGGCAGCCGTGGCCCACCCACTGCCTGTTGCCTGCAGATATTTGGAATTCCCTCTGTGAGCTGAGATCTGGTTCAGAGGAAGTGGGCTAGCCTAACCGGTGCTGGGACCTGGGTATCTGGATCTTGAAATGTGAATTGAATGGGCCCAGGTCATGAAGCATCAAGTACGTGGGTATAAGGATACCCAGATCCCTACATCAAGGGATGTTTGTCCTTCTGTATAGACAGCACCCTGTGATCCTGTCAAGTTTTACTCCGTGGACTTCCAACGGCAATCGTTGGGACTGTCAGAGCAGGCAGGGTAGGGGGACTGTTCACCGAGTTCCAGTTCCCTGCTCTTTCATTCCATGGGATCTGCTGGGCTCGGGTTCTAAGCTCTCAAAGAGGCTTGTCTTGAAAGTAAACCCCAGCCACACTGCCTGTGCTTAAATCTCTTGAGAGGCTTCTTGTACAGTTTCGACTGGGATGCACGGTCAGCCCCAGGCTGCACACGACTCTGGTGGAGAGTAAACAATCAGTCGTGTGCTGGCTCCCTGGGGTCTCGTCGCACAGACAGCTGGCCAGGGCCTGGTACTCCCGCGGCACTTTTCAGGGGATATTTTGCAGAAGGACTCCATATGCAACCCATAAGTCTGCCTTAGGAAGAAATGGTTGACGCTGTCAGCCGGTCCCACCTGATGACCTGTGAGCCTGCCCTGGTTGTCACCCAGCTAGCCCACACACTTTACAGCAGAGTCATAATCAACAGGGCAGAGCTCCTGACCTCTGGACAATGCAAGCAGCAGAGTGGGTAATTTGGAGTTCCTCTATGTCTTCAAACACAGATCCAGCAAACCCCCAAGCATGGCAAGATGCCTAGGATTGTATTAGATATTGAAATGCAGGAGAGCCAACACTGGATTCTTGTGCTGGGAGATGAAGTCACTTCTGCAGTGGGTAGAGCAGTCTTGTCTGTTGTTTCTCACCAGGAGAGTGCTGATAGCTAGGACTGCCTCCGGGCTCCCAGGAACCTTAGTGCTAGCAGAAACAGAGGGAATGATACCTCTCTGAAAACAAGCTCAGAATCAGTATGCAAATATTACCAGAGAGAAGAAGAGAAGTGGGAACCTCACCAAGCCCCTCTGGTTTTTCCAAAGCATTTCTTGCAGCAGGTAATTAAAGAAACAGTGTCCAGCTGGGTCTGTGCTCAAGGCATGGGAACGAACTTGGGAGAGTTAGATGCAGTTTGCTTGGAAGAAACTGTGCACAGCTCAGCTGTGTCTTAGTCTTCCCCAGGCTGACTCGTGCTAAGCATGGAGCGGGTGGACTGGCTCCAAGAAAATCTGTTCTTTCTCTAGCAGACATAGTCCACGGAGAGCATCCTCGCAATGGGGCTGGGTAGCCAAGTAACGAGAGAGACACCTGAGTTAGAATCTGGGGAAGAACTCACATAGTCAGACTGTGAGCTAGCTCTCCACCCGCTGAGCTAGCTCTCTTCTCTGGCTGGGGCTCTTAACCCTCCACAGGGTCTCAAAAAGCTACCCATGAGCGTGAAGCATCTGGATAGACAGGCATTCCGCAAACATAGCGTGTGCTCTGCGCTCTTCCTCTTTCTTTTCTTTCCCCATGTCTTCTTCCTTATCCTCCTCCCTCTGCCCCATCATCCTGAGCAGGTAGTCCTGATACCGTATACTCACACCCCAGGGATATTGACTTCCTACACTTGTCATCTCCATACGGGTAACAAAATACCCTCATTCCCTAAGCCTGCAGCTTTGTCAACGGCAGAGCAGGCCCCGCCCCCTAATCTGTGACCACTGTGGGATGTTTGGGTATGTTGGATATAGAGCCCTGTGCCCTACAACCCTGTGCTGGGCTTTTTTTTTCTCACAGAAGCACTGCTGGGCTGGGGTGTTTAGGTTTAAATCCCAGGTTTTCCTTAGTAACTTTGTGGCTTAGGCAAGTTCTGAGTACTGTGATGAAACAGGACTGGCTTTTTCCCTGTGACGCATGTGGCTTAGGCCAAGCAGCCAGGAGCCAAGTCCTTGATAACCTCTGAAACCATCATCGTGAACACTGATCATGTCTAGTCATGCTAAGTGGGACCCACACTGCCCCAGAGCATTTGACTCTACATGAACCTGTGTTTCTCAAGTTCAGATGACGTAGACTTTTGGGAGCACAACTTTCTCTGGTCTCGACCTGACAGAGCAGAACATGGGGGCACCCCGTCGGGGTACTCACCTCTCATCACAGCTCCTGACAGTACAAGGAAATATTATGTCACCCGTCCACTTCATCCTGCCATTAGTACCTAGTTTGTGCACCAAAAGTGAGGATTGTTGCCAAAATTAGGGAAAGACACCTAAATTAAACAGTTGGTTGAGAGGATTTGTTAAATCCTGGGCTGTTTCCACGTTAGCCCTCTGTGTTCCTTGGTTAAGACTTCTCCCACCCTGTGCCCATGCAGGGCAGAGTGTTGGGGTTCCCTCCAGGTGAGGAGGAAGGACTCCAAAGGTGCAAGAGTGATGATTCCTGTGTCTTGAGGCGCCTATGTTCAGCAGCACAGATTAACAGGGTCCCTCCTTCTTTCTCATACCCTGTGTGGTCCTTCACCCTTCCCAGACACAAACATCTGCATCCCGCTGTCTGTCTCCTTTCACTAAACCCCAAATTTGTCCAGATCAGGGGGCACTGAAGGGGTGGCTGAGGAGTTTTCCAAAGAAAAAGATTATTCATCTTACTTAGTGATAGCAAGACACATAAAGCCATGACTTATTAAGAGAACCCCGGTCCATATGCATGTCGTGACTCATACAGCTTTTGACTGGGAAAAGTTTTCTTTTTTAAAAAATAATCAATTGTGTCTAAAATATTTTCGGGACACTAACAATGAAGGAGGAAATGATAAGTATTTTTTTCCAGGGTGGTATTTGAACCCTCACAATAGGAGCGTCTTTAAAAAATGGCTCCTATGATGACGATAGAATTCTTAGGATGGGGACCACAGCCTTCTGTAAGATACAGTACTGGTTGCCATGGGAACCACGTTCGCAGGCAAACTCTAGTCGAATTTGAATGGTATCTAATACCAATATCCTGATATTAATAGCCTCCATGGTACTTTTTGTTAGAAATAACATTGTTTCCACAATTGTTAAGCGTCAACATGAAAATAGGAACATTCTGTTAAAATATGGTTGTCCACTTAAAAATAGCTTTCGGTCATAAAGAAATATCCTCTTCGGTTTAGACTTAATAAGTACAAAAGGGAGAAATTGGAAATTACAGGCCACGCTCGTCTTAAACAGTAGTGACTCCATCTTCTGTACTGAATTTGCTGAAGCTCAGCTGGGCATTTTTCAGCTATTGGAAAATTAAATAAACAGATGAAAAAGTGAAATCCACACAGTCTGGGGGTCAGGGGATGTGGAGGGGGTTGGGCCCTGACCTCTCCATAGGAGGCAGTGTGTGGCTGCCTGTGTACGTTGATGAAGGGGTCAGGCATGCGGCAGAGATTCAGGAGGGGAAGCTGAGAGGCTTGCCCACCTGAACTGAGTGAGTTGGTTTCCCCTTCCTGAGACCTGCCTCTGTGCCTGTGCCAGCACTGACCGCGCCCTCAGGTCTCATCCTACCTCGTCACCTGAGCTGACTGTCATGTTAAGTCACGCTCTCAAAGCCACGTAGCTGTGATGTCACTGTGCTGATCCATATATAGAGGTCCACCCTAGTTCAGTATCACCTCCCTTTCTGTTCCACCTCAGAACTGTGGGCCTCCTGGATGGAAGCACAGTGGGGCGTGACCAGAATGGGCCACTGTCTGTGTTGTTCCATGTGGCCAGCAGGCTCATGGCAACAGCTGTGTGCCTCAGCTTCTCTCACTGCAGCAGACATCTGTCGGAATGGCTGCCGTGGTGATGTGTGTTCTCGCTGTCAATCGGACAGACTCTAGAATCATTTGGGAGTGAGAATGAATAATTGTCTAGATTAGATTTGCCTGTGGGCATGTCTGTTTTTTTTTCTTAATTGGTTTAATTGGGGTGTAAGACCGCTGCCTGAATGTAGGCAGCACCGGTTTATTGGCTGGGCCCCGGACTGAACGTGAAGGAGAACATGACCTGAGCGAGAGAAAGCACACATTAATTTGCTGTCCTCTGGTCATGCAATGACCAGCTGCCTCAACTTCCTGCACCTGCACTTCACCTGAACTGTGAGCTGAGGGGAAATGAGATGGACATTTACAAAGAGGAAATAGTTGTATGTGAGTTAATCCTGGTGGTCCATGGGATTGGATCAGGAAACTTCTAGATTAGTAAAGTTCTCTTCTGGGTCTGTCTGTGATGGTGTCACCTCATGAGGCTCTGACCTTATCAATGGTTCAACCTATTAATGGATTCTGAAGTTGAACCAGCTTGGGGAAGGTGGCAGGATGATGGAGGGTGAGGCCTAGATGGAGGAAGGGATACAGAAGGGCATGTCCTTAGGGGCTATCCCTACCATGGCCCCTTCATATTACATTTCTGTTCCCTGGTCGTGAGATGAGACACCATGTTCCCCTCTACCTTTCCTGCCTTGAGAAATGAAGCCTCCGATACCCTGAGCCAAAATAGTCTTTCCTCTGTAAATGATGTCTGTCAGACGTTAAGTCACAATGACAGGAAGGGGAAACCAATGCATAATGGCTGCAGATGTGGGGGATCCGCTTGTAAACGGTTGGGCCCATTGTGCACAGCATGTGGGGAACAATGCATTATAGTGGGAGTCTACCCATCCCGTACCCTGGAACAAGAGGTAATGCTCTTTTAAGGGCACAACCACTAGTTCTAAGATTTTCCACTAGGTCATGTGCCTTCTAGGTCCCACCATCCCCAAATATCAATGAGTTGGGGACCAAGCCTAAAATTCTTGGGCCTTTGGAAGACAACATTCTACTAGATCCACACTATTTTGGGCTCATGGTGACTATCTGTGCTGTGGGATAGTTCTTTTGTATGCTGTAAAGATTTGTCAATTGTATTGGTTTAATAAAATGCTGATTGACCAGTAGCCAGGAAGGAGGTCCAGGCGGGGCAACCAGACTAGAAGAATTTTGGGAAGAGGAAAAGCAGAGACACAGTTGTCATGCAGAAGCAGAGGAAGCAAGATGAGAATACAAGATGAGAAAAGGTACCAAGCCACATGGCTAAACACAGACAAGAATTATGGGTTAATTTAAGTTGTTAGAGGTAGTTAGTAATAAGTCTGAACAATAGGTCAAACAGTTTATAATTACTATAAGCCTCTGTGTGTTATTTGGGACTGAACGGCTATGGGACTGGGCAGGACAGAAACTTCTGTCTGCCCATCTTTTCACGTAGCCATGGCTGGCAGTGAAGACAGAAGGTGCTTGTAGCAGATGAGCCAGCATCTGTGAATAAGATGGTAGGACCTGGTCAGTTTATACCAAAGAGAATCACTCTTTCATCATCTTACAGCTAAGTTCATTAGAATTCCTATTACAATTTTATTGCATAGATCCTTGATAACCACTCTTGTAATTACTTGCTTTAGACTGCTGCTTCTGTACCCAGTTTGGAGGGCAACCTTCTGTAATATCTTTTGTGAAAATGAATATAACATAAAAGCACCTGTGACCGCATAAAGTCCTCCCGGCGTTGTGATTTTTTTCAGATGGGTGGCTAAGACTTATTTAAAAAAAAAGATAAAACACATTCAGGGGTTAGGTTCTTAGAACTGCAGAAACCTCTGAAAGGAAGTGTGTGTTCAAGATGTAATCCTAGAATAACCATGAGCTCGAGGAAGAGCTTTGAGGAAGGGATGTTTGAATGAAAGATGCATTACTAAAATTGATGTGCCGTGTTTATTCCGCATTAATCTCCTCATTAAGATGCATTTTTGCTTTTCATAAATTCTAGAAGAATTAATTATGTATGCACTATTTATCATTGTATTTAAAATTTGCATAAAATTGCATTAGTTAAGTAGATGCTTATTAAATAATAGAAATGTCTTTAAGCCTCCACTTTTGTTAAATGTTCACTCGTTCAAAGGGTTGTTAATGTAAGACCCCACTTAGAGGAAAGTCTTAGGCAAGGCCACTTTCGTTTCCCAAGTTTGTAACAGGAGCAACAGAAGGACCAGTTTCCATGGAAGCTACCATGTGTTTGCCAATCATGTGAGCTGTTAAACTTTGGGGCTGCAGAGAAGACAGGTCATTGGCCCAGCCAAAGAGAAAAACCAACAGTTTGTACATCCACTGGGCACTGGCAGAACTTCTCTTGGGTCTGCAAGCTCCACCAGGCACTGGCAGACCTGCCCTTGGGTCTGCTAGCTCCACCTGGCATTGGCAGACCTGCCCTTGGGTCTGCTAGCTCCACCGGGCATTGGCAGACCTGCCCTTGGGTCTGCTAGCTCCACCGGGCACTGGCAGACCTGCCCTTGGGTCTGCTAGCTCCACCGGGCACTGGCAGACCTGCCCTTGGGTCTGCTAGCTCCACCGGGCACTGGCAGACCTGCCCTTGGGTCTGCTAGCTCCACCGGGCACTGGCAGACCTGCCCTTGGGTCCGCTCCACCGGGCACTGGCAGACCTGCCCTTGGGTCCGCCCCACCGGGCACTGGCAGACCTGCCCTTGGGTCTGCACCACTGGGCACTGGCAGACCTGCCCTTGGGTGTGCTCCACCGGGCACTGGCAGACCTGCCCTTGGGTCTGCACCACTGGGCACTGGCAGACCTGCCCTTGGTCTGCACCACCGGGCACTGGCAGACCTGCCCTTGGTCTGCACCACCGGGCACTGGCAGACCTGCCCTTGGGTCTGCACCACCAGGACTGTCATCATTCCAGTCTCACTGTGTGTACCTCACAGCTGCACCCAGGTCCTTGCTCGGAAGTGAGGGTTTCAAAACTGCTTGGCTTATTTGTTTGTGGCACCTCTAATTGTGACTTAAAGTTGATTTCCTTCATCATTCTCTTAACACTTTGTGCATTTTGCTTTCCAAGACAACCATTAATTATCATTTTAATGCTGCATATATATGAGCAACTCCAGTGTGCAGTTTAAAAAATAACTTAAAATGTTTTCCTAGCACAGAAGTTATCCCTAAATGTTACAGACGAGCTTAGAAAATGTGGACGAACATGAAGAGACATTAACATAGAGCAGGACCACCCAGGGATACAGTTAGCATTAGAATGCTGGTATTTCTGGTCTCCCATCCCCGCTGTATGTATCACTTCATATGTCTACCATCATGGCTTACCATGGCTGTCTTTTCATGTTCCTACAACACGTGCACTGCTTGTCTAAAATGTCCAGGATCAGGTAGGTTTCTTGGAAGTGGCGCCAATTTTTAAAAAAGCACTCTATTTTGATTTTTAAGCCTTCATTTCAGTTCCTGAAACCAGCAAGCAGAGCTGTAACTTGGCTTTGTCAGTAGCATGTTCCTGGCATTCTTGTGACTTCACCCATATTTGTGAATGTCCCCCATTCGGAATTAGTTCATAGTTCAAGGCCCCTGTGCCTGCATCTGCTCTGGTTTCCATCTCTGTTAGCAAGGCTGGCGTGCCCTGGTATTTTAACTGTTAGCTGGGCTCCCAAATGCTCCCATTGTTAGATAAAAGGAAATTTTTAGCTGTCTGTTCTGAAAATTAGCATTATAAATGTTCCTGTATTTGAGGCTTTTCTTTGTTTCTTGTATTTCATCTGGTATTATTTATGTGCTGGTTCATTGGAAAGAGAGATAGAGGAGGGAAGGGGAAAAGGAAAGGAGAGGAGGAGGAGAGAAGGAAAGAGAAAGAGGAGAGAAGAGAGGGGAAGGAAGGGGAGAGGGGAAAGACAGGAGAGAAGGGGAGAGAGAAAGGAGATGAAAGGAATCCCTGTGGAACACCCTGAAAAATACTTCACTCTTTCCCCTCACTTCTCTTTAGTGTGACCCCCCATTTTCTAGGCTAACGATCTATGATTTTGGTGGCAATAGCACCATTGCTAGTCAGGGTCCTCCCTATACACACTGCTTCTGTGTTCCCATCATCATAGGGTCGCCTTCCAGCCAGCCTTGATCTTCTTTGCCTGTGTTCTTTTTCACTTGGAAGCTAGGCTCGCTGTGTCTGTTTCCCCAGCCTTTCTTCTCACAGTGGGCTGGAGTCTGATATGGCCACTGAGAGACAGCTGGGCAGCAAGGCCAGACCTGAACCGACGGTCTCGGGTTAGTTGTATTAGATATACCCAGTGTCCACTAAATACAGATGCAAGGCACTGTAGGGAGCCAGTCTGGCTCTTCAGTGGTCCTTCAGAGGTAGAGACACAGCCCCAGAATGATAGAAAATAGTCCATGTCCCAGCATAACACATTAGTCATTCAGCCTGACTTTCCAGGACAGATCCGTGTGCAGTCTCATCATGATTCTTGGTGTCCTTTTCTTCTCAACATATCCTGCTTGAGAAAAAAAAAAATTACATAGTCACCTGACCATGCCTCATAGCCCAGCCTGAGAGTCACCTGACAGCCCGTCCTCGTGCAAGGATTCAGGTGTATCTGCCCTGCCAGGGTCAGGCAGTTGATAGAGAGGCCGTCACAGGTGGGACTGCGAGCCAAGGTGCTGACTAGTTTTTAACTGTCCGCTCAACACAACCCAGAGTCTCTGGGAAGAAAATCTTAGTAAGGAATTTTCCACATCAGTTTTTCCTCTGGGAAAGTCTGCGGGTGACCGTCTTGATTGCTCGTTGATGTGGGAGACCCCAGTCCATGGTGGGTAGCACCACTCCCTTGGTAGGGGGTCCCGAACTGTATCCAGGAGAACAGATGAAAACAACAGCAATCCAGGCTCCATCCATTTCTCTTTGATCCTGACTGTGAGGGGACCAGCTGCTTGTATTTCTATCTTGATTTCCCCTCAATGCTGGACTGTAGCCTGGAACTGTAACCAAACTGGAAGCTCATTTTGCTTTCACCAGGGTGTTCGTCATGGCAACAGACACAAAACTAGGAAAGCCGGAGCTTGCAGGGAGACCCGGGGAGGAAGAAGCTGTGTGAGCTTCTAGGGCAGATGGTGGAGGAAGTTACCACAGTACACATGCCCATCACCTAGTGGCCAGTGTTCTCACAATTTTTAGGAGACCCTACCTCACCCTGAGTTCTGGTGGGAGTTAATTTGGCTACCTCCTGAGTCCCTCTGAGAAACAGAAGTTCCAGCTAGGGGTAGCAGTGGACATCCAGAGAACCACCATCCCTCAGGCATCAGCCTCCCGCCGTTAGAGCAGAGAGGTACCATTTCCACAGGTGTGGGACGGCAAAGACAGCCGAAGTCACAGCGGCCTGCCTCTCTTCACATCAGCCAAGGCCACTTGGGGACTTTTTCACTCATACCCTCCCCTCCGACCCCCGTGTGGCGGCCTGGAAACTTCCTTCTATCCATCTTTCCCTCGGTGCTTGCTTTCCTTCCAGCCTTGCCCTGCACCCGCAGGCCCTGCTCTGTAATTTGCGGACACTGTAGTTCTCAATAATAGACATGCCCAGTATTGAGGGAATGCGAGCGAGAGGAGCTGTGTGGGGATGTCACTTATCATGGCACTGAGTGGCGAGGGATGTTTTGTCTGATGTTTATCTCTTGCTCAAAAGCCTGAGAGACAGAAAAGTGCTGTTTAGGCAGAAGCCTCGGAGAGAGCCAGAGAACTCAGAAGCCTCAAAGGGTAAAGTTTATTTTAAAAGAGACACTGGAGCAAGGTTTGCTTAGGGCAACATTTGTGTGTGCGTGAGCTGTTTTCTTATGTTAGTGCATTGACTTGTATATGATTTCTGTTCCCCACCCCCACCCCGTGGAATATAATTTTACTTTGAAATTATAAGATTACAGATCTAGTTTTTGTAGACTCCAGAGCTTTTCTAGTGCTCACACATGGGAGGTCTCTGAGCAGTAACACGTGAGCTATGCAAATCAGAAAAGAATTACACAGACCCTCCCACCCTAGCTTAGCACCTGAGCCTTGTATAAGGCTCCACTTTGTGGGGTTGGTCAGTGGCCATTTCTCTTTTCGGGAGTCATCTTCATATCCTGCAGAAGGGCCCAGCCGCCAGTGGGCGTGTCTTACCCGGTACTGTATATGCATGTCACATTCAGTGATTCCAGTCTCCAGGATGGGAGGGGCAGTGCTATGTTGGGAGCTGCAGATCTCTGGCCCCCTGACTTTCTTTGCCCGCCACAGACCCTTTTTGCCTGCTGGAGTGAACTGAGCCAAACAGCTTGTGCCTGCAGCTGTTCTGAGCATGAGACCCTGATGGCAGGGGAGTGGGTTCTGGTAAGGCCTGCAGCTGAAAGATCCCGAGAGCTGGGGCATGGCTATCAGTTAAGGATCTCTATATAAGCTTCCCTGGAGCACAGTAAACTTGGCATTCTTGTATCATGGATGACCCGTGTCCCCATGTCTCTGTGTGCCTGTGTTTCTTAAATTTCTAGCCCAGTTCCCAGCCTGTGTATTGTTTTGTCATGGCACAGGAGGGCACTACGGGTGTAGTACCATATAGCACACAGTACAAGTGAAGAGTACAGCGGTAGCCTCCATTTCATCCTCAAAGGACTTCGGCTCAGAGCATAGCAGTTCCAAGTTCCTTCTCAGGAAACCTGAGGCTCTACTTTTGCTGCATCTGACCCTGTTGCTACACCCTTAACCATTGCACCCCTGCAGCCTCTCCACCTCCATTGTCTTAGCCCTGGTGTTTCTGAATAGCATGTAGCAAGATGACTGGATCACGACCCTTAGGTAGAACATCCCTCTACGAATTTGGAGATCAGCTGCTGCAGCTGGCGATTCTGACTGTTGTTGGAGCTGAGCTCAAAGTCAACTTCATGTACGTGGAGATGTCTCCCTCCTTCTGCCTTCCTCTGGGTAGCTGAGATTTCTTCTGAGGACCCTCCAGGCTCACTGGCTCCCTGCAAAATGCTTAGTGTGTTGTCTGGTAACTCTCTATAAGAACATTGCCAAATAACAGAGAGCCTTTGGTCCCATTCTGCCATAGGTCACACTCAGGAAAAACATGGAAGCACGATAGTAAACTAATAGTTCTGACAGTGGCCCAGAGACACGAAACTCCAAGTCTTTCCTTCCTGGGTAGCCAGGGGTAACGGAGAAATGGGAACCAGAATGCTGATTCTCAAACCCCCAGAGCTGGTTCTGAGTTGGAGACAACTGCTGGGAAGGCCTGGTTTAAGTTGCTTCTAGGTGAAGATGATGGTGATTCCAACTGGGGTGAATAGATCCACAGGGCGTAATAAGCATCATAGGTGCAGCCGGCTACCCTGGGGTTTGCACATGGATCAGTGAGGCAGAGACCAGACAGCCACAGGAAACCCTGTGGACTCTGGAACATGTGATACACGTGTGCTTTTCTGTCAGGTGTGTATGCTCCAGCTGTCACTTGTTTTAGGAAGTGCTTGCGACACTGTGAATGGTGGCGGCTGCGTTAGGTGCTCAGGGATGCAAAGGATAGGGGATACACTGAGCTCACTGGCCACAGAGGCAGCGTTCAATAGGGAGACTGATGGGGTTGTGAAGTACGCCTCTGGGAAACAGGTCTACAGAAACAGTGTGTGGATTTCCAAAGCCCTCTGCATTCCGGTGCTTGTGTGAGCCTCAACACGCATTCTAAGAGAGGGGCACGGAACATCTAGGGTCTAGTATTGGAAGCGGTGGAGTTTCCTCTCTGGTCTTACAGGTATTACTCGATTGAATAAAACTGACCCAAGTCAGGTGGCCTAGTGTGTTCCAACCTTTACCAGGAGTTCCGGACTTCACCAGTCCCCTTGTCTTCCCCTGGTGTCCTCCTCGGCTCTCCTGTGGTCAGTGTGAGCACAATCCTGCCTGGCATGCTCCATCCCCAACTCTTCTTCATCCATGCAGACAGACCAACTCTGTCTCCACATTGCTTCAGCTCCGTCTGATCTCAGCACCCGTGCTGAGACACGCTCAGGCTTACACTTGAGTTAGCCGATCGAGGACGAGGGCTTTTCCTTGGGAGGCTTGAGAGGCTGGATGGCTTCAGAGGGTGGAGAACTCTTCATTTACACAGAGGGATTGTAAGTGAGGGACTTACCGAGGCGCTAATTGCGTTAAGAGTGTTGTTTATTCAGACACGGATAAACAAAGCTATTAGATGTCCTCTTAGTGGTACATTAAGTGCTGTTAAACTCTTTTCTCCTTGATCCATCACACACAAATAAGAAGAGCTTGAAGTCTATAGAATCAGTCATTGATGGAAGGACCCAAGGGCAACGGCTTGCCTTCTAGTGAAATCTGACCTCAGGCTTAGAGGAGAGAGGCCAGGAACTCGCTAGTACAGCCTCCAGAGGCTAAGTCAGACTGCTGAATGCCTAGGCCTTCCCCACACTGTCCAAGGATAGCATGTGGTTCCAAGCCCACTCCTACACACTACCCTTGGCTTTTAGGGCACTGGGATGAACGGATAGCCACCCCATAATCTGCACTGCTGTCAGCTCCGAATGCCGTGGGGCATGAATAAGAATACATGGTAAGGTGCTAGAGCTTGGAGGAGCTAAGGAGACAAGAGTCATGCAGTAGCATAGTCAATCAGGAAAAGTTGGATGAGCAGCCGTGTGGTCTTCATGTCTGGATTATTGCTGCCTGTAGTGAAGGCACCCTGATATGGCTGTATATACTCGCTAGGGCTCTATAGATTTATGTCTCTGGATTTATAACCCCCCCAAATCCCTTAAATCCTACGAGGAGAAAAACCAATATTTCAACAGTGACTTAAAACTTCCCCTTTCACGTCAGTATGATCTACACCAGACACATCAGGAGAGACACCGGGACTCAGTGTCTATCCAGGGCCTTGTGACAGAACCAGGCCTCCCTGCTGCGGCTGCTTCCCGCAGCACTACCGCCTGGCCCACATACTCAAGTCGTCTCTGCGTTCACAGGATTAGGAACCGCCTATCCGAGGACAGGGTCTTATTTTCCTTTGGTGAACTGTATAGAGAACAGACCATCACCCACTACTGAACTAAAAAAAAAAAAAAGGCATCATCTGCCCTTGTCAGATCTAGCTACATATGAGGCTCCTCATCATCACCTGTGTGCCCATGCCCTTTCTATGAGACCCTCTGGGGACCCCTGGAGTGGTCCGTGCTAGCTCAGCCCAGCCCAATACAGTCTTGTGGCGTGGAGCTTTCTGGGGGTGCAGGCAGGGAAAGGCTGACTTTATGGTCAGCAAATGTGCCTCCTGCATTCTGCTCAGGCCTTACAGGGCCATAGATTCTTTATCATCTGTCCGGAAGAGCTGCTGTGGCACGGAAGCAGGGGAGATGGCCAGCTGGGTGCACGGCTCAGCTTTGGTTCTCTGTGCCGTTCTTCTGTTCCCGTCACCTCTGCCATGACTCAGCCCGGCCCTGAGAAGGATGTGGAGGTAATCCTGACCTCCGGAGAGGATGAGGCGCCCTCACGTGTTCTGAGCCTCCTGTCCGCCCAGGGTCTGCACATAAATGGTCTTTGTGTCTGGCCAGGCTCAGTACCTCTCCCCCTCACATCTGGGAATGTGTCCAGTGTGGACTGTAGTTCCCTGACCATGGGGGCTGGGGAGATCACACAGCTCTTAAATGTCCCATGGCAGGCCAGTGCCTCACCTCACGAGGACCTTATTAAGGCCATTACTCCCCCCCACCACAGTGAACACAACTGCCAGCCACCCAAGCCTGCCATACCCCTCAGCTCCGCTTTCTAATCTAAACGAGGATGTGTTGGACCACACAGCCATCCTACCGTGGCATCCTATGTTTAGGGTAGCCCGTTTGGGATTCTAGCACAGCTCCTCAGCTGGGCCGAGTCCTCAGAGTGGGGTGTTTAGACCAGCTGTGCTACCCCATGAATTCCTTAGATGGACACCAAGCCCCCAGTTAGAAAACTAATGAGCAGAAGCCTCTATCTTAGTGAGAGGGCTGGTGGATGTGCCACTGGGAGCATGGATCTATCTCCACCTGTGCTATGAATGAAACTGATAAGTCTCCATTTATCTCGGCGGTGCTGGAACGTGGGTACCAGTGTGAAATACCGCCAGAGACACGGGTAGCTTGAGAAAGTGAGGTGCTCTGTGTGTTGTGTGAGGTGTTCTAAGAATACGTGTGATGCCAGCACCCATGTGACAGGGAGAAAAAGTCTTTCCTGAGGAGGTACCATGTGTCATTGCTGAGGCCCGGTTAGTACCCACAGCAGGTTGAAGGATGGCCACTCTGGAGACAGCTAGTGACCCAGGGGGTGAATGTGGTTTTCAGTCACTAAAGGTTGAGTTTGTGGCACTATGGTGGGCGCAGGGCTATTCCAAGTCTTCAGAGTCCAGAGACAGAGGAGACGTTGTGCAAGGTCAGAGCAGCACCAGCCACGGGGAGGACACTTCTTCCTCTGAGTGTGAGGGGCCTTCCTCCGTGTGTCCCCAAAGACAGCTTGAGAGCATTGCAGACCGTAATGAAATTTGCTTTTCTAACTGGGTTATTGGTAGGGTCAATCCAATTCCTCTACACACAAGTGACAAAATTGAGCGTGAGCCAGTGTGTTCGTGGGTAGCTTTGAAAATCGTTATGAATTCCAAACGAAGCACCCGGGAATTAAGTGGATTACTCTTGACTGGAGTCATTTGCAAACTGAATTTGGTGACAACTTAACAAAATGTCTCTCGGGTCCCTTCAAAGAGGTGAGCATAATTCAATCTGTGCCAAAGACAGCAGCATCCACCCAGGCTGGTACTCCATCCGGGCTGAGAGAAGGCCTCTTCAGAGTTCTAGAAGTTCCAAAAACACTGCCTTTCCATGTAATCAGAGAATTTGTGAGGGTCCCAGGGGGCACAGCCGTGAAAATGAGCTGTCATCAGCTATTCTCATTAGAATATGCGATTGCATATTAGCAGAATGTGTTTGGAATAATAACCAGCAGGCATTTCAACATGCTCCAAACTGGAAGGCATCAGGCAAGAATTATGTCCTTTAAAAAAAAAAAAGGGAGAAAACCTCTCATTAGACAGTTCACTTTGATTTCAGTCTCCATAGTAACTGGATATTCAGATGCATGCAGATATATTTTTTGCATGTCTTGGAATTTGGACATGTGCACAGACAAAAAGCCAGATGTGATCAGAACGGCCTGTGAGGTGGCAATTAGAGAAGCCAGTGCCAGGCACTGCAGCTCTCACCGCAGAATGGCAGCTTCAGAACCCAACTCAGGATGAAAACCCTGCAGACTTCATGAGAGTGGATCGCAGGACTTCAGACCAAGCACGAGTGCCTGTACGTGTATGTGCCTTGTGTCCACACTACAAGTCCAAAACTCACGACAGGGCCCCAATTGGGTCCACATCTGGTCTTGGTGAGCTTTGATTTCTTCCGTAAAGTTTTGATTTTCCTTCTTTGACTCTGCTCAGACCTGCTGCCCTCGTGTAAGTTTGCAGACCTAGTTTTCCTCGCCTTAAAAAAAAAAAAAATGATCCGTAGTCGAGATGATGTGAGGTTGCAGAGAGAAAAGATCCTCGAAGCCAGGACAGGATGTGGATCAGGAATCCCAATGGTACAATAAACAGCCATGGTGTGTGTACTGGGTGGTTTCGTGTGTCAACTCGACACAGGCTAGAGTCATCATGAGAAGGAGCTTCACCTTAGGAATGGCCTCCATGAGATCCAACTGTAAGGCTGTTTTCTCATTTAGTGATCAGTGGGGGAGAGCCCAGTCCATGGGGGGTGGTTCCATCCCTGGGCTGCTGGTTCTGGGTTCTATCACACCTTGGACTCCGCCTAGCCCCCCCCCCCACTTACCCAGGAACCCCAGCTCAGAGGCACACAGATATTTTGAGTTCAGTGACTTCTCAGGGAGGAGGACTTGGGACTTCCGGCCTCAGCTCCATCAGGTTACATAGTAATAGAGCTTTCACCTTAGGTGTGATGTTACTGACACAAGCTATACGCAAGTTCAGGGAAAGACAGGCTCTCTACCCCACTCACTTGTGATCTGAGCCCCATCTGGGCTCCAGATCAACACACACACCTGAGAAGTTTAGCTGCCGGCTCTGGGTCAAGGGACTTCAGATCCGGCACACACCACCTATGTTTTAGAAAGAACATAGGTATTGTGCATATTGGCCAAGAGCTTCTTGTGGATTTCATTCTGAGAGCCATGTCCATCGGCTGGCAGGTTTTGCCAGCAGATACTGTTGGTGTAAATTCCCACCATGTTTCGTTTGCTTCAGGAGTGATCTTGCTAGGCTCTAGAAGAATGTCTTTGCTCAGAGAGTAGACCTCTACAACATTTTGAAATCAGAAAGATTGGGCTTTGTGTCTTTTGTTTTCCCAACACGCTCACTACTGTGCCACCTCACCTCTGAAGGCCATGTCTCTTAATGAAAGCACTGTGGCGGTTGTGAGGTATGTCCCATGGATCACTTCTCTGAGACACCCTTTTGCTAGCTGCACTTTGCCCTGAGAAGAATGGCTGTGACCCTGCCAGGATCGCAAATGGAGGCTGTCCTGTGGCTCCCTCATCAGCAGGCCTTCGGCAGCCTCAGAGCTATTCAGTCCACCGTGGTGTCTCTTCTGCTTCTGGCAGGTAGAGGACTCTGGAGATGGTGGCTTCAAAGTGGCCAATTTATCAGTAGAAACTGTTGTTTTAGAGGCTGACAGCTTTGCTAGGAATGACGTTCTATACCTGCAGTCCCAGTGCTTGCAGGACCAGAACAAGAGGGATTTACGTTTGAGGCCATCCTAGGATACATTTTTTTTTAATGAAGAAAAGGGGGACAAATTATATTTTTAAACAAACCTCACTGTTTTTCAGTAAATTGAGTGTTTTAAGTAAGAGAAAACATCCCTAGGGCCAGCATGATGGCTCAATGGCTCAATGCAGTCCCTGCTGTACATATCTTATGACCTGTGTTCAATTCCTAGAACCTATGCAAAGCTGGAAGGAATGAATTTACTCCACAGAGTTGTCCTCTGATCTCACACAGATCCTATGGCCTGCATGCACCTGTACCTGCACATCATACATGTGCACACATACATGCACACACATACAACCCCAACAGCCATAATAAATAAGAGTCTTCAAAGAAAAGTACATCTAAAGAAATACTTTATTTTCATTAAGAAGTGAAAATGGCTGGGCACCTTTAATCCTAGCACTTGGAAAGTAGAAGAGGCTGGATCTCTGAGTTCAAGGCCAGCCTGGTCTACAGAGTGAGTTCCAGGAAAGTCAGGGTGACACAGAAAAACCCTGTCTCAAAACAAAAAAAACAAAAAGCCCACACATTATTTAGATGGGCAGTGGTGGCACACACCTTTAATCCCAGCACTTGGGCAGCAGAGACAGGTGGATCTCTGTGAGTTCAAAGCCAGCCTGGTCTACAAAGCAAGTTCCAGAACAGCCAGAGCTATTCACAGAGAAACTCTGTCTCAAAAAACACAAACACACACACAAAAAAAAAAAAGCAAACAAACAAAGAAATATGAAAACAGGAGCCTCGAGAGGTGACTCAGCAGTTAAGAGCAGTGGATGCTCTTCCAGAGGACCAGATTCAGTTCCCGGCCCCACAGAGCAGCTCGCAAACATCTGTAACTCCAGATTCAAAGGACCAGTGCCCGCTTCCAGCCTCATTACACACACGCATGTGGTGCATATTCACAAATACATATGTGCAGTACAGACATTTGTATACATGCAAGAAAATGAATTGTCCAGAAGTGCTCAGTAAATGGCAAATACCGTATGACTCTGATTGAGCCATAGTGGTCTGTGCATTAATGAGGTCACTGTAAGGAGTCTGCACCAATGATGAGCTCAGGAATCCTACACACCTGCAGTGGATAGGTGAGTAGTGGCTAGCAGGCTGCAGTGCGCCCCTCCTGACTTCAGTGGCCCCTGCCATACCAGCCTATAGACCAGGAACTCTGTCCAAAGTGCCCTCTTTTCTATCTCAGTACCCCTGGTTGGTCCTACGCATAGATTCCTACTGTGTTCCCCCACCTCTCTTTCTCTCCAATGTGTGTTTGTGTGTGTGTGTGTGTGTGTGTGTGTGTTGTGTTTACACATTTGAAATTATTAGTCTTTGAGAATTTTATACAGTGTATTTTGATCACACCATCCCCCAAGTCTTTCCAGATCCACTCTGTGTCCCTACCCACCAACTTCATATCCTCCGCTTTTAAAGCCATCGCCTGCAATCTGTGCTGCCTGTATACTCTTGGTGTGTGGTCATCAGCTGGAGCAATTTGACTGACAAGGGGCTACACACTTAAAGAAAATGACTTTCCTAAAAACCATCAATTACCAATAGCCCCGCAGCTACGGGGAGACTTCACTCTTGCTTCACTTCCCTGTGCTTGGATTTTGTCTGACTTCAGCTTCCACTAGTCGGGTACAGGATGTCATAACTTCTGTGAGCTCATATGGGCAAATTCCTTGTATATGAAAGGCACTGTCTTGTAGTGTTCCACAGCCTCTGACTCTTACACTCTTCCTGTCCCCTCTTCCTCAATGATCTCTGAGTCTTAGGAGGAGAGGGCATAACACAAATACCTTGTTTGTGTCTAAGCATTCCACAGTATCTTATTCTCTGCACCTAGACCAGTTGTGGGTCTCTGTGTTAATCACCATCTGAAAAAAAAGAGAAGCTTTTCTCATAAGGGTTGAAATTTGCACTAAACTATGGCGTAATGATAAGTCATTAGGAGTTGGTTTAATGTTACGCCCAATTAGCAGGGTAATAAAAGTAGGTTCTCCACTAGAGCCTATGATACATCTATCCTTACATTCTTAACTCTAATAATGGTGCAGGTATGGGTTTCATCTTGTGGAGCAAGCCTTAAATCCAACCTTAGAGTGGTTGGTTATTCCCATGACATTCATGCCATTATTGCACCAGTAGCCATGTCTTGCTATGTCAGTCATTATTATACCCCAGAGTTCACAGCTGTGTAAGCTTGGTGATTAATTTCATCTTCTGGCAATATGACTAGCACCTTACAACACCATGAAAGCTAACTAGTAAGGATGATTCTTCCAGGTCAGTACCAGCTTGGTAGCTCTAGTTTCTGTGGAATCTCATATATGTTGTCTTCAGCAACAGGGACTTAGCAAGTTCTGGAGGGTAACCAAAAGCACTAGCAATATCGCCTGCAATATTCAGGAGCCTATGGGACCTCAATGGCCAACAACTCCAAGAGAAGTAACCAATCCCCAGCACTGGGCATTTTACTTATTTGTCTATAGTATCTAGTTGGGGCATTGTTGAATCATTGTAGAGTGACTCCATTTAAAATATTTTATAAGTGCGTGCGTGTGTGTGTGTGTGTGTGTGTATATATATATATTCATATATATATGAAGCTTCTTAAGTAGTAGGTTTTCTTACACCTTTTCAAAATGTCTTTGGCGTTAGCCATCTCTCCCTTACTCCCTTCCCTACCCTGCCCTCCTATTCCTATTCTGTTTAACCCTTTCTATTCTGTTAGTCTCCTTTATACCGCTGCTGTCCATCTCCAGCCCTTGAAATTCTGTCAACTACCTTCATCGCCCCTGACTAGTTTTGTGACCTCAAGCATATTATTATAGATATATAGATGAAATTGCACACATCTGTGAAGTCTTTACATTTCATCTCAATTGTTTTTAGATATTTACATTTAACAATATCTGAGTTGGAGGGATTGCTCTTAAATGATAATTGTAACCCACAGTGAGTTCTTTGGTTTGGCATACAAGAGCGTCATTGCAGAAAGAGAATATAGAATCCGGGTAGCTTTCTTTCTTTCCCTGTGGAATATCCCTCTGATCTCTGTGGAGGCTCTGTGTGCATGAAGAAGGCTTTAATGAGAGCCGTGTGGCAGCTATGAGTCTATACCATCTCTAGAAACACAGGTTTGTGTCCTAATTAGCATCTCTAACATCCTCAATACAAATAGGACAAGCTGATGGCCCTGCACTAGAGCTTCAGTTCTGATGAGACAGGTCTTCCTTGCACGTGTGTTTTAAACCCACTTCACTTTGGAAAAAAAAAAGATATTTGATATTTACTAAAAAGAATATCTCCTTTCAAGCAACTTCTCTTCATCTGTGTCTCTCACCATGTTTATCTCCTCTCTCGTGCAATGTGTAACTTTACAACTAAAGCCCAACACCTCCCCGCATGACCATCTTCTCAAGCTTCATCCTGACGCTTCCTGTCTTCCCAGCATGGGTTCACAGCGGCAGCAAAGCTGACGTCTGGAAACTCAGTAACTCTGCTATTTGCTATTTTCTTCGTTAATCTTGTTTTCAAAGGCATGTGTATTTCAATAGCGTATAAAACTACTTGGCACTGTGGTTCAGGGAAGCCACAAAAGCAAAATGTCCCAGCATGCTGTATTCTTCCCCAGTCCCTCATATGACCTTCTTACTCACCAGTGTTTGGAAACATGTAATTTTTCAGTTTTTAGTAACTTGGCCAGTTAGGTTTATTGCTCTGAATATATGTGTTATTTCTGCACAGTAAGGGACCAAACCTTTGCCGCATTTTGTAGTTTTGGGCAGTATTATGCCTTCCCTTTTATTGTGTTTGACAAGATGTGATGACTGATAATTCATTGTTTTTGACTTTCAAAATTGACAGCTTCCTGTAGCTCAACCTAATATGTTTATACAATGGCTATTACTGCTATTCAGGATAATGGCTGAGATTCAGGAAGCTAAACTTTCCTGCAAACTGGTGTGTAACATGTGCAGCCTTTTATCTATCCCAGAGGCTCTTTGCCTTTCAGCAGAGCGGGCCTAAATGTTGAGAGGCTTTAGGCAGAGCCCAGGGTTGCAGTGCGTTCCTGCAGGAGGCAACATTCTCACTTAGCTTTGGGGATGTGACTGTGATGAACATAGATTGTGAAATTGTCAAAAATAGAGATTCAACCAGGAAGAAAGAAGAGAGCCCTGGGTGGCCCAGGACAGCATGAAAGGTCGGTGTAATGACAGTTTCCTGTAGCGACCATGCACCTTTCAGGTTCTGTGTGGCTCTTGGGCCTGGTGACCTGGCCACCACTTCCAGGAGGACGATGCACCTGCCCTAGAGAGAACCTGTAAGGACAGACACTGCGCCTAAGGTAGCATCTACCTGTGCATCGTAAAGCTTAAGCTCCAAGGTGTGCGCTAACTGGACCTATCTGAACGTGTCTTGATGTCCTGATGCCGAGCCTCCAACGAGTACTGCAGTAGAGAAATGTTTGAGACCCACTCTTCTGCATGCACCTGTTTGTCACTGTCGGGAAAACCTTAACTGGGCTTGAAGCCATTGCTTCCTCAAATTAACTGCAATACCAAGCATGTGTCACTTGCAAAATTGATGAATCGCGTGTGCGTGTGTAATGTGAACAGAGGCGGCACTCGGGAAGCCATGTCATCTTTCTCGGGAGTCCCTCTTTGGGCATTTTATAAAGTTATTGCTTTCTTAAGGGGAAGCAAAGAGAGCTGACAGAGGTGCGTCCCTTAAGATCTCTTTGTAGGTAGAGAAATCAGAGGCTGCCTAGGTCTTGCCGTGTAGGTGGGACACCTTGGTGCACTGGGACCCCAATGCTAAGTAACAACACAGCAAGAACAGCTAACTCACACTGCCAAAGATTACTCCTCAGCTCTGGTCCCATTCATGTTACCTTTGAACAGAAAGTGCTGTCATTGTAATAAAGGGGTCTGTCAGTTGTCATATCCAAGACTAGTTACTCCATTGTACCTTGGTCCCAGAGGCTTCCTCTTCAATGGGGGGGGGGGTATTGTTCCTTGCTGTTTTGAGTAGCTGTGGAGAAATCAGACTGCTAACTCCAAGACTTGTATTATATTTATGGAGCAGATGTATAGTCAAACACCTGCCAGGCCTTCTAATGCCTGACATTTTTGTGCGTAGTGCTCAAAGTGGCCCCTTGGAGAGCATGCTGCTATAGTTTATTGGCAAAGCCGGTGGCCACCAGGAGAGGCAAGAAGTACGCGTCCCATCACAGGCTGCAGCAGCAAGTGTAGGCTGGACTGATTACCCTTCTCTCCCACCTGACCGCAACTGCCCTTCTGCCAGCAGCACAGGTTATAGCCCCCTTCATGTGTGACACCTGCTTATGGTTTCAGTGACCGAGCTTTAACTTGGAATGTCGCATTTAACCCTTTTAATAAATTGTCTTCAAAGACAGATTTGTATGTATTTTCATTGTATTGTATTGACACAAAGGCCCCGCAGCTTTCAAGTGCAGATGCCTCCGTTTGTGCGCAGGCTCTTTGATGAATCTGGGATCCGGAGTGCTTTTCACTTTGCAAGTAGAGACTGCGGTGTTAGACCATCCACTCTTCCATGCAGCCTGTGTGGCTTCCTTCGCTGTCTCCATATGAAGTCTTCGGGGCCCTCAGTCAACCATACAGAGAGAATTAAAATGTGGGGAAACCACAGCTGGGTTTTCTGACTCATGAACCCAAGGAGGCCATGCGCGTGCGGCTCGTGAGTAGTGGCTGGCGATGCTGCCTAAGATGAGGGACTCTAGAGGGGCTGGTGAAGGGGGATATTGGCCAGGCTTGCATTAGACACAGTGCTGTCCTCCTAGGTCCAACACCACAAAGGCAGACACGGGGTAATCCCATTGATTTCTCCTGTCCTCCTCACACAGCCTGCAGGCTCGGCTCCACAGCACACGTTGCTTGGCAACAGGTGCTCATAGGATGAAGACACAAGCCACGGAACCACATCCAGCATGGTTCGCTGGCCACTTCCTGGAGAGACATTATCTCTGTAGACCACACCGGACTCCCTGCCTCTGGGGCACCTTGCCTCTGTGGATGCCACGCACAGGACCTGTTCATCTGCAAGGAAAATACTTCATTTCTCATATGAATCATGCAAGCATTGCTCGTCACCCCTCTGCAGGAAGTCTGAAGCAGCAATCAGCCGAGCCTCTAGCCAGGCTCTGGGTAGAGGAGGAGAGGGCGTGTACTGATGCTAGCACACATCGCGGGACAGCTCTGTTGTGCACATTCTAGCACATGCCCACAAGCCTCAGAGGGCTTCATTGCCAGAGACGATGGGCGAGAGGACAGAGCACTGAGTACAGGACAGGCATGGGGTGGAGTCAGAGAGAGGGAACATTGCCGTAGCTCCTGCGTCCTCACTCTGAACATCTAATGCCTTATCCCCTGCCTTTCCTCGCTAACACGAGAGATGCAGAAGTAGAAAGAGAAATATAGAGGAACAGGAAAATGCTAGTTACAGATCAGGAACCGGCCTCTTTGAACAAGCCTTCCCGAAGAAAGTGAACCACTCTTCAAAAACAATTAGTGTCCTTCTGCTGGTTGCCGAAATCAATTAGCCATGTGTACATTAGCACACAGCTTTTACCCAGCATGCATCCCGCTAGCCGTATGGAAAACAGTCAGAGGGTCAAGGCAGATAGTGAAAGAATGCATTACAGTATTTGCTAATTTGTAGGAAGTGCCTTGCTTTCCCTGAAAAAAAAAAAGTTGCACCGTGTTGACTTGAATAGTTTAAAATGACAGCTTGGCACCAACCATGCTAGCTGCTCAAGCAGTAACAGAGTGTACACTTGACCTTGGCCTCCATGTTCCAACAGCCAAGAACACACTTTCCTTCTGCGCTGGAAATATGCCCATCAGAGCTGACATGACAGGACAGTGTGCAAAGGCAGTGGCTCTGGCGATGTCTACCTAGCAAAACAATTGTAAACCTCGATCCTCTCTTCAGATCCCTCTGTTGGTGATTGCAATAAAGTAGTCCCACACAAGCTCAGAATGGAGTTTAATAAATGGCTCTTTATTTAGGGGTCAACTCACAGATCACAGTCCTCTGCATGAGTGGGGACCAGGAACCAAACCCAGTAGCCAAGAGAGGCTGCATATGGTTCTACATCTGTTTTTATAGTGCCCAAGGCTACACCCAAAGTAGGCCAGCATCTCAAAGGCCATTGGCTGAAGGAGTTCTCTCCAGCAGCCCTCAAAAGTTACTTTTTGTGCCCAGGATCTACCTAAATCTTAATTCTAGCTCTTTCTGGAAGATGTGAGTGTGCACTGGTCAGAATGAGAATGACCTCCCCTCATAGGCTCCTGTATCTGAATGCTTACTTATCTGGGAGTGGCATTACTTGAAAAGAATTAGGAGGTGTGGCCTTGTTGAAGTGGGTGTGGTCTTTTTGGAGGAAATGTGTCACTAGGGATGGAATTTGATATTTGAAAAGCTCAAGCCAGGCCCAGTGTCTCTCTCTCTCTTCATGTTGCCTGCAGATCCAGATATAGAATTCACAGCTCCTTCTCCAGCACTGTATCTTCCTGCCTGCCGCCATGTTTTCCACAATGATGATTATGGATGAATCTCTGAATGTTTATGTAAGCTCCAGTTAAATGTTCTATTTTGTAAGAGTTGTCGTGGTTACAGCATCTCTTCAATAGCAATAGAACAGTGACCAAGATAGAGCAAAAAAGTCAACCAAGTTGTTAACTAAAATCCAGACTAGTAGAATTTTAAGTCATCGCTGTGATATCTACCTGGTTTGTGTATCTCTGTCATGTTCTGAGAAGAAAATCTTCAGTGTCTCAGTTTCACAGTGAGATGGGACATATGTTTCGTAGCCACTCTCCCTGTAATGGCTACAGTGTAGATCAGAGCTAACATTGGGGCAGGAGAATTTGTTTGATATTTTGAGGTTTTTCTTTTTTAAAAAAAAATATTTTTTTAAAAAAAAACTATTTTTTCTCATTTTACATATCAATCCCAGTTCCCACTCCCTCCCCTCCTCCCGTTCACTCTACCTTCTCCCCATCCCACCCCCGTTCCACTCCTCAGAGAGGGTAGGGCTTCCCATGGAGAGTCAACAAAGTCTAGCACATAACTTTGAGTCAGGACCAAGGCCCTCCCCACTATATCTAGGCTGAGCAAGATATTCCTCCATAGAGAATAATTTCCAAAAAACCAGTACAAGCAGTAGGGATAAATCCTGATCTCACTGCCAGTAGCCCCACTGTCTAACACTGCCATACAACGTTCATCCACATTCAGAGGGCCTAGTTTTGTCCTATGCTGGTTACCTCACTGTCAGGCTAAAGTTGGTGAGCTCCCATTAGCTCAGGTAAGCTTTTTAGTGGATATTCCCATCATAGTCTTGACCTCTTTGCTCGTATTCTTACTCCTCCCACTCTTTGACTGGACTTTGGGGGCTCAGTCCAGTGCTCCACTGTGAATCTCTGCATCTGCTTCCATCAGTTGCTGGACGAAGGTTCTATGATGACATTTAAGATAGTCATCAATCTGACTACAGGGCAAGGACAGTTCAGACACCCTCTCCACTACTGCTTAGGGTCTTAGCTGGGGTCATCCTTGTGGATTCCTGGTAATTTCTCTGGTGCCAGTTTTCTTGCTAACCCCACAATGGCTCCCTCAATCAAGATAATTCTTTCCTTGCTCTGTGTCTCTGTCCTCCCATCTCAATCATCCCATTCCCACAAGTTCTCCTCCCCCCTCCCCTTCCCCCTTCTCCCTCTTTCACCCTTCCTTCTTTCCACACCCCCATACTCCCAATTTGCTCAGAAGATCTTGTCTATTTCCCCTTCCCAGGGGGATCTATGTATGCTTCTCTTAGGGTTCTCCTTGCTACTTAGCTTCTCTGGGGTTGTGGGCGATAGACTCATTATCCTAAGGACACAGTCAGTAAGACAAAAAGGCAACCTACTGCATAGGAAAAGGTCTTCACCAGCCCCACGTCAGACAGGTCTCATCTCTAAAATATATAAAGAACTCAAGAAATTAGACATCAAAATACCAAGTAATCCAATTAAAAATGAGGTACAGATCTAAACAGAGAATTCTCAACAGAAGAATCTCAAATGGCCAAAAGATACTTAAGGAAATGTTCAATATCCTTAGTCATCAGGGAAATGCAAATCGAAACGACACTGAGATATCATCTTACACCAGTCAGAATGGCTAAGATCAAAAACACCAATGATAGTTTATGCTGGAGGGAATGTGGCGTAAAAGAAACACTCCTCCATTGCTGGTGGGGCAAACTTGTACAACCACTTTGGAAATCAGTATGGTGGTTTCTCAGAAATTTGGGAATCAACCTACCACAAGATCCAACAATTACTGCTCTTGGATATATACCCAAAGGATGCTCAGTTATACTACAAGGACATTTGTTCAACTATGTTCATAGCAGCATTATTTGTAATAGCCAGAACCTGGAAACAACCTACATGCCCCTCAACCGAAGAATGGATTAAAAAAAATGTGGTACATCTACACAATGGATTACTACTCGGTGATTTAAAAAAAAAAAATGGCATCTTAAAATTTGCATGCAAATGGATAGAACTAGGAAAAAAACATCCTGAGTGATGTAACCCAGACCCAGAAAGATGAGCACAGCGTGTACTCACTCATAAGCGGATACTAGCTCTAAAGCAAAGAATTTTTTTCTTAAACTACAATCTAAACCTGTCTTTGAGAAATTATTTTAAACTAGAGCTAATTAGGTAGTTCTGTTTTAGACTTTTCTAAAAACATGGCTGAAAAGCTAAACATTCTGAGGTTTCAGAAGGCTGGGAAACAGACCAGAGAAGACCTCTGCTAGTTCTGAGTGTGGCAGTCAAAGGCGGACAGAAGAGCCCCAGGGTCATGTGAGGGGCCAACCTGACAGTAGAGAGACCTCCCAGCCATGCGTCTGGCTCTGCACCCTAGGCTTCCCATCCTATCCAGTCATCTTTGTGGAGCCCCAGACCTGTGTCACGTGCCAAGGTTTTCCTTGCTGTATTTTTCAAGTCTGCCATAGAAAACAGCCATAGAGTGTGAGGCTTATAGAGCAGAAATGTAATCCTTCAGAGTTATAGAAGCCATGTAGCAAAAAAAAAAAAAAAAACCCAACCAAACAAACAACAACAACAACAACAACAAAAAACTATATATTGGTAGGTGGCTTCTGAAAGGCACTGAGGTCTGCTCCCTTCCCAACTCTCTGTGTTTCAAGTAGCCTTATGAGTGTCCCTCAGCTGTGGACATGTCCCTCTGCCACTGCCTTCTCAGTCCCTCTGCATGGGTTACTCCTTGTAAGAATACCAACTGCTGAACCAGGATCACCCTTGTCCTATGTGTCCTGTCAAGGTCATATCATGGGTTCTGGAGATGAAGGCAACAATGCATCTTTTTGAGCAGAATTGAACACGTGACTTGTGTTACCACTCACCCTTTAAAAGGCATACTGGGCAGGAAAGGCTAGGAGGTGGAGCCTATTAGTCCCCAACCCCCATGATGGCTTGGTGGATGCACAGGGTTGGAATGAGTAACTCATCCCAGTTCCTGCCCAGGGAACTGGAGCAGTTAGCATCACTGAGAGCAGCCAGGGTTCCAGGAAGCATTGAATAGCCATGGGCAGGAACTGGGATGTGTATTGTGTATGGAGAGAATCCTGGCTAATAATACAGAATGGCTTTCTTTTTTTTTTTTTAAGCTACTACTGGCAGGATTTTAGGGCATTTCACCGTTTTAGGATTTATACTTGGTCCACTCAGAGAAGTTTTTTGGAGGAGACTTTGGGGGAAAGATGATCTTTTCTTTTCCTTATTTACTTTGTAAGAGGTTAATGGAGGTTAATTGGATACCAGTGGCTACTATTGAGGCTTTCACCTGCTCTTGCATTTTTTTTCTCCAAGTTCTCCAGCAGGGTGCACACATCATGCACTGTAGCCATTTTCTGATTTTACCCCAAGATTGTTTCCAAGGCTAGAAGTACCTGCTCTTCATTGCCTGGTAATTCTGCTGAATTGGTTACTGGGTTCCCTGAAGGAAACCCCAACAACAGGTCTTAATGAAGTTTTCCAGAACTTAAAAGGAAAAAGCTTTGAAAACTCCATTTTGAACCTCCTCAATGACAGATGGCCCAGGATTATTTCCCCAAGAACTATAGAAATAAGGAACACTGTAAAAGTCAACCCTGGGTAGTCAAACTAATCATGTCTGTGTGATGGATGTGGGATTCCTTCCATTGTACGGTGGGCTTTTGTCACGTGATCTCCATCAAGTGAGGTTCTCAGCAATGGATGGTCTGTCAAGTGCTGCCCTTCATTTCCAGTGTCACCCTCCAGCTCCATGATGAAAGATGGCCTCATCCAGGCCTGTGACCAATGTCCCCCTCCAGGGAGAGCTGGAATTCGATCTACCGGGTTGGCACTGTGACATAATGGTTGATAAATATTTTTAATATCGCCCCTTCCAGGTGTAGCATTTTGCCACATCATCCCTACATACTGCTTCCATAGATGGGCTCCAGTGACTAAACCAGGGAGCTTGTGACAGCAAAAGCTCATGCCAGTCCAAATAGTCAGCATTCAACGAACTCTCCAAGTCACTAGGAAATATTAGTCAAAAAGAGTCACAACCCCTTTCTAAATCGTCCATTCTGGGCTGTAGTTCTCTGATGAAGGCATTACCTCCCAACCATTTCTTCCCTTTCATTGTCTCCACCATCCCATCAGCCTGCTGACCTAGGCATTTGTCACCATCATAATGTCACCAGGTCATTGTCAAGGCCTCATGTGCAGCTCCACACTGGACGTTGTCCGGCCTACCTTGTTCCCATCCTTTGGAGCATCTACTTCCCCTCTCTCAATCAGGTGAGCCCTGTTCCTCCTTGTCCAGTTGGCCCATCCCTTGAGAGCCTGGCACCAGACTCCTCTAAGGAGTGGCACTTCAGTACCAAGAATAACTCTGTCCATATGAATAAGATACAATTGGTATCGTGTCTTGGGAGGACAGTGTGTCATTTATAGTAGTGATTTCATATTCTTGAGCTCTGGGACCCTATGTTATGTTGGCTCAAAAATACTCTCCAACTTGACATTTCTTTCTTCATCTTCTAAGCCATTGTGGTGGTCATATCTGGCCCCATATGTCCCGCCCTCTGTGAAGGACTCTATCTCTTCTGCTTCTATATCCAGTAAGGTGTCGTTGATTTATTTAGTGAGTGGTATTTAGCAGCCTACTCCATGCCAGCACTGTGTATGGTTTGACAGGGATGATGATTTAAGTCCCTGTCTTATGCCGGCAGCCATCTCCATATGACCATGTAAACCTCTCAAATGTCCTCCGTGACCCTGGGTTTTAACCACTTTTCTATTGCTCTGATAAGACACCATGACCTATGCCATTTAGAAAATGTTTACTGGGCCTCACAGTTCCAGATGGGTGGAGTCCATAGTGCCTTGGTATGGAGCATGGCAGCAGGATACTGGAGCGTGCATCCTGACCACGGGCACGAGATGCACAGGGAGAAGTTGAGAGCTACCTAGGGATGGCGTGGGTTTTGAAACCTCAAGACTCTTCGCTCCCGCCCCATGATACTCCTCCTCCAACTTCCCAATCCTTGTCAAGCAGTTCCACCAGCTTGGGATCAAGTGTTCAAATATATCTGCCTATAGGGAAGGCTTTCTCATCCAAACTGTCACACCCCAAATGTGCAAAGGACAGGTAGGTGGGGACTGCTTCAGCCAGTGGATGGACATCTGCTTAGAGGAGACCACTAAAGTAAGGTCTGTGGAAGATACCACTAGCGTGTGGAGGTCATTGCTAGAGTAGCCCAAGCAGAATGGCTTCAGCAGAGACACAAGGAAGTGGGAAAGAAGCAATGGGGAGCCAGCCTCGGTTCTCCCTGAATGCTGGTGCCAACTGTGGGAATTACTTTGCCTTTTCAGAATCTATTTGTTTTATTTCAACAACAAAGATATGATATGGCTTATATTTTATCATATTCACATACTATTTATTTTAGAATTAAAGAAACAAGTTGAGGAAGGAGCAGGAGACTTGTCATCAGGCAGCAAACCGTGGTGTCCTTGAACCCAAAGTGCCCACAGTAGAGCTGTGTGGAGACAACACTGAATCCGTAAGGGAAATCATGTAAACAATTGTCCCGTTTCACAAGACCTCAGAATTGAGGCTCCACGCATATTTTTTCCAAGTTAAGCATAGAGACACAGTGAGTGGCCTGCCATGCGCATGATGCAGAAAACAGAACTTGTTAAAACCAACATTGGGAGAGCTACTGCTGAGAGCTGCCAGGGATGGAAGTCAGAAAGAATCCGCAGGGGAAAAGTGGAACCGTGGCTAAAGACAGCCTAATGTTTGTAGCCCAGCTATCTCTTCCCTAGATGCTCACCCAAAAATAAATGAAGGCATGTCCATACAGATTCCTTTGTGTGACTGCTTACAGTAGCTGCATCCCTAGGCACCAACTGAAAACCACCCACTGTCCTTTGGTGAGTGGAAAGGTAAGCAAATACGCTGTGCCTATTCAGTGTGGTAAGAGGAATAAGCTACTGATACGTCCTGCCTGGAGACACACACACTCTACAGGAGGCTGGAAAGCCAGCAGTGCTGGGTACTTTCAATAAACTGGAAGGTTATGAATTATGTACTTCCAACCTATGTTCTTGAAAAAGCAAAACAAAAGCGATGAAACCCATCTTGATGGTTTCCAGGGACTGGAAATCAACTACCAAAAAATATGTATGAGGACTTCTGGGATGTACTGGATCTTGGCAATGGTGTGGTCACTCAACTGATTGCACTGGCCAAAATCCATAGCTCCATGCATCTGGGAAGGTACCCTCTTCATATTTCAGGAATATGAAATAGAAAAGCCTTACTCTAACATAGCCTACATCTCTTCACTGTTCCTTCCCATAGGAGGAGATGCAGAGCCAGGCTTACTGTGAGGTGAGAAACCTGGGGAGTGATGCCCTCTGAGCTAGCTGTGAAGAGAGGCTTAAAAACAAAAAAGACTTGGCGACAGCGATTTTCTCTATACTTTTTCTCACACTGTCCCCCAGGTTCAAGTTCTTCTGCCCTTGCTAGACTGCAATTTCCTCATTTCATAAGTGGGGTCATGTCGACATCTGAGTTATTATGAGCTCATGGAATAATGGACTTGATTCATAGAAGTCTTTCAACAGATGATAGCTGCTTTCATTTCAGAAATGAAACTCGACAATATCTTTCCTCTCAAGGGAATGTCATGCTCCAGCCCCATGAACACCTGAGTTGTGCCTAGCAGGTGGATGAGCAGGTTTCTCTGGGTCTCCGTGTGCATTCTGTACATAGATGTGTGCCTTCTCGGCCTTGTCAGCTCTGTCTATGACCTGGACCCAAGGACAGCCTGTGTGCTGGAGTGATTATGGGAGCTGCATGCAAAGATCATACGGAGCTCAGAGTTTGGCATGTAGACAAGAAAATGTTTAGTTGGTGTTTGGTGTCATAATCATCATTGTGGTGGCAGGCCCTGCCATTGCCTTGTGTTTCCACTGTGACCAAAATACCTGACAGGAACAAAAAGGCTTATTTTAGCTCATGATTTCAGAGGAGTTTATTCCCTTATCTCTGGACACCATGCACCTGGGGAAAACATCATGGCGTCAGGAGTATGTGGCAGGAGACAGCTGTTTACATCGCTTAAACAAGAGGCCAGAGCGAGGAATGTCAGGTTTCTCCTAGCTTTCCTCCTCCCCTTTTTGTTCTCAAGGACCTCTGGGCTGGATCTCTGCCCCTCAGTTAGTCTTCTCTGGAAACCACTAACAAGCACACCCAGATGTTTGTTTCCCTGGCTCTTAGATGATTTTAAATCCAGTGAAGATGACAATGGAAATTAGCCATTGTAAGTCCTTGTCACCTTGACCTAAGCAAAAGGCTTACCTCTGCAAAAAAAAAAAAAAAAAAAAAAAAATGGATTCAGCATGTCTCCTGGAGTTCACAGTCTTACCAGTTCCATTGTTACTCAGAAAACAGAACTTCAGAGGCTTCTCTGAGACTCAAGACAATTCTTAGTTGTGGACTACTATAAAAAATTGCAGAAGCACAAAACCAAGTTATACTCCCAATATCCAATGGGCCAGAGAAAACATTCCAAAAGGGAGGCTTGGGGGCATCAAAAGGAGTAATGGGACCCAAATCCTGCAGAGGAAGCCTTAAATCCTATAACTCTGTGTCCATAATTGAGGGCACAGGGTAGCATCATTGAAACTGTAGCATACTCGAGTATTCTTTCTCTTATGGCCTTGCCATGCCCAACCCACAATGTCATTTCTTTTAGACTGACTTCACTCAGTATCCGCGGCTTCCTCCAGCAGACATGCTGCATCCTTGGGTCTTCATTGCAACTTGAGTTTTACCCTACAGCTTCATGCACCATCCTCTCAGGAGCCCTGGGCAAAGAGTCTAGCCTGTTGCACGTTCCGTGTTCTCACAGACGTTTGTCTGGAGTCACAGCGGGAGCCTCCATCAGTTCGTTGCTCTTGTGTTCTCCGTGCCTGCAAAAAGAGCACTGGGTGGGTAACTCCTGGTGCTGTTGCCCGCTCAAGCAATAGCTAGGACCCCTTGGACCACAGTTTCAGCAGTCTTTGATAGATGAGCTCTTGGAGACAATTCTCTGGGCTCCTCTTTTCCAGCAGTGTCTGACAAGTGCTCTGTCACAGAAAAGTCTACTGAGTTTGCAGTCTTACACTCTGGAGCCATGATGGGTCAGGGGCTCTCCACTTTCTAAAATTCTCTTCCTGCCTTCTCTGTTATGACAGCATAAAGTAGTTATTTTGTCACTAATGGTGCTCACCGTTTTTTAACAGCTGCGGGCTCTTACCTGCAGCTTTAGATGAGTCCTTCTCTGACTTAAGTACATTTGTTACATTGTTCTGCTCCATGTTTGTGATCAGTCCTCTCTGGAAACTCACCAAAAAGCATTCAGTAATAGCCTCAAGAGGGTTCCTGCTGTGTGATCTTGAATTTTCCCCCTCTCCTTTGAATCCAGCCGTCCTCTAATTTTCAAGATGTGGGGAAATTATTTGTCAGAATGGAGCATGAATGGCCTCTGCTTCCCAGAAGAGGGAGAGGAATGCCAAACCCAAGAGCACAGATCTTACTAACTGAATTTGAATCAGTGTTCTGCTCGGCTGAGCTCCTCCCACAGTACTTATTCAGCTCTGCCTCTTGTATTGTAAGGCGTACTTAGCTGAAACTCTTGGAAGGAACCAGGTGACAATGCCTAAGAACCCCATGACTATGTTCAGCCACAGCCATAGCCTCCTACTTGGGCACCTGTTTGCTGTATTAGTGATTTTTGATTTGCTATGGCCAAAATTCCTGACAGAAACACGTGAAAATAGGAAACGTTTATTTGGGCTCCTGGTTTCAGATCCCATTTCATAGTTGCTGAGCCCATGCACTTGGGCAGGATGTCTCACGGTGGCAGAAGTGTGTGATAGGGTCCAATAGTTCACATCACGCAGCCCAGGAAGAATAGAAAGGGCTAGGCTACCTTTCCACTAGTTTTCACCTCTTTAATTCTGTTGTGGTCCCCGTGCCATGGTATGGTAGCATCTACACTCAAGGTGGCTCTCCCCTTCAGTTAATCCTTGCTGGAAATGCTCGCATAGACATAGCCAGAAATGCATTTCAACATTCCCTACATGATTCTAAATACAGTTGAGCTGACAATGGAGATTAGTCATCCAATTTGGTAACCTTGCAATTCTCTGCAGCAGAGTTCCTGGGGTTGTTGTATACATATAGTACAGAGAAAGTGTTACAGCTCTGAAGGGAAAGGTATCCCAACAAGTGTAGCAAGTGTTACAGCTCTGTTTTGATAGGGCATGGTTTCCCTAGTTACAGTCCTTGCTCCAGGACAGGTTTCCCTAATGGAAGAGTAACAGCTTTGCTCTAGCAGGGTTTTTCCCCAGCCAGGTTGTTGCAGCTCTGCTCAGTTTCCTCAGAGTGTAACAATTTGGCTCCAGCAAGGGAAACTTTCCCGAGCCAAAGTATTACAGTTCTGCTCCGCTCTGGCTCTGCTCAACTCTGGTGAGACTCTGACCTACTCCAGCAGAAGTTGTTACAACTCTGCTCTGCTATAGTAAAGTTATGACAACAAACCTCACAAGAGATTTATTGGGCAGGAGGAATCCAGGAGAGTGGCTGCCTCTGCCTGGGTGGAAAAAAAGGGCAGCCCCAAACTAAATAGGTACAGGGTTTATATAGCGTTTCTTAGGGGTGGAGCTTTTCAGGGTAGAAAAATTTCACGGTGGTGATTAGTAGGCTCTCAGTTCTTGAGCTTGAGACAAGCTCAGGGATGGGTTGGATTTTGTGCTCTGTAATTGGTTGGATTTTATGCTCTGGGATAGCTTGGTTTTCATGCTCAGGGATTGGTTGGATTTCAGTTTCTGAGTTGGTTATAGGGAGAGTGTGTTTTCTTGGGACTGTTCTCTGGGCCAGGGTGTTCTTTCACTGTCCATTTTTACCCTGCAGGTTTCACAAAGAGTTTCTTTCATGTGTATCATATGTTTCCACTGTATTTACCCTCCACCATTTCTCCTTCCCACTGCCGCTTCCCACTAGTCTCCTCCCTTACCCCGGTCACTCTGATGCTTTCATGCCATATATATGGTTCCATGAATCGATATATATCTAGTATTTGTCTTTCTGAGACAAATATTTAACTTAATATGATGATCTATTGTTTGATTTTTCTTTTTCTTTTTTTCCCTCTATGTAACAGCTCCAACTGTCCTGGAACTAGCTCTTGTAGATGAGACTGGCCTCAAACTCACAGAGATCTGCCTACCTCTGCCTCTCAAGTACTGGCATACATTTTTCTATTTTTTTTTACTCATTCATCTGTTGATGGACATTTAGGCTAATTCTGTAGGTTGACTATTATAAACTAGAGCTACAATAAGTATAGATATGCAAGTATCTCTATGGTATGCTGACTTAGAGTCCTTCAAGTATATGCCCACAAATGGTATGGCTGAATCTTTTTTTCTATTTTATTTCATTTTATGACACACTTAATACAGATTTCCATGGTGTCTGGACCAATTTGATTCCACCACCATTGTATAAGTAGTCTGCTCTCTCCATTTCCTCATTAGCATTTTCTGTTCCTTTTATTCTTGAGTAATAATTATTCTAAAGAGTAAGGAAGAACCTCAAAATACTTTCATTTACATCCCTTTAATGACTAAGGATGTTGAACATCTTTTCATATGTGTATTGGCCATTTGTACTTTTATTGAAAACTGAGCTGTTTCATTGGCCCACTCACTGATTGGGTTGTTTGCTTGGTTTTGTTTTGGATTGTTTTCTTCCTCTTTAAATATTCTAGATGTTAATCCCATTTTACAGGCTCTCTCTAAATCTTTTGATTTTCAGAGCATTCGAATCCTATTCAAGCCCATTCATCAATTCTCAGAGTCGGTTATACTCATTCATTTAATTCTCTGTCTGGGATCTCACCTAAATCACTTTCATTAGAATCTATTGGGAATCTAAGGGGAATCTACGGAACCTGTCAGTTTGGAAGCTACTAAGTCTCACTCCAAACTCACTCAGTATCACTCTGGCCAGATTTCTACCCCCTGGGATGTGGTATGGTTTAGACACAGCTTCCCCCAACCTGTTAGAGGGATTCTACATACCAAGACTAAGGTAGTAACCAACCCCCTGACACTTGCCCTGAGGTCCCAGGGGCAACCATGCAGGAAAGGACTTTGCCTGAAGGGCTGTCTAGCTGCTGATTCTTCCGGGGTCTATTTAATTGCTTCTTGCCACAACTCTACCCAGATGCTGAGAATATAAGATTTTCCCAGCATCTAATATGGTGTCCTGACCCCAAGATTTCTGTCTGGTTGGGATGCTAGTGTGGTAGGTTGAATGTAACTATCCTCCATAAGCTCATGGGGAATGGCACTATGTGGCTTTGTTGGAGTGGGTATGGCCTCCTGGAAGGAAGGGTGTAACTGTGAGGGTGGGATTTGATGTTTCCTATGCTCAGGATACTGCCCAGTCTCAGTGGACTTCCTGTGACCTACACATGGCCAGCACCACATCTGTCTGCATGCTGGCATGCTCCCTGCCATGATGATAGTGGACTGAACCTCTGAAACTGTAAGCGAGCGCCCTCAATAAAATGTTTTCCTTTGTAAGAGTTGCCATGGTCATGGTGTTTCTTCTTAGCAACAAAAACCCTAACTAAGACAGGAAATCTGCTTGGTGGCGTGTGCAGTGTTGATTGTACTTTCGGAGTTGTTGGCTTCTTTGTGTTACTTCTCTGGTCACTGCTCCTCTCCCAGCATGCAACTGCCTGACCTCCAGAATGTACTCTGAGCACTCTTCCTCCTTTCTGATTCCTGAAGTTGCCTTCCTTTTTTTAACTTCTTAAACTAATGTAACATCTGCCATCGCTGCCTTCATAGACAGCTATCCTCCGACTCTCTAGTTTATTCCCATGGATGGAGGTTTTCACCATCTTCTCTGTCTTAACTCAGGTCAGTCTTCACCATATGGATTTTCTCTCTCCCATTGAATTAAAAGCTGTGTGAATGGAAGTTGTTTTGCTCATCGATAATGCCCACCTTTTAGTGTACTATTTAGTTTTTAGGAAAGGGTAGCTCGATAATATAGATGGATGACTTCATCCAGAAGTCACCTCGGTGCAGTGCTTCAGTGACTTCTCTGAGAGCTGTGCAGAGCACCAGCCGTCTTTCTTCTTGGTGAGTACCCTGTGTGTGACTGAGTCAGGTAGGAAGAAAAAAGTTGAACTTGACTTTTTACTTTGTTGCTGGATCAATCGTCAGGATCAATGAAGGTCCAGCACTAATTGCTTCCCATGCTGACTCCAGTCATCAACAAAGCTACAGCATCATTGGTCACATGAAACCTGCACTGCAGGATGAGGTCCATACCAGAGGTGAACCCCGGTCCTCTGCTCAGTAGGTGGAGCTCCCAGGGGCTTTGAGACCACTAAGAGTGTATTCAAAATACCCGGTTCCAGGAGATCTGACATGCTCCTCTGGCTTCCACAGGCACCAGGCATCCATGTGGTATGCAGACACACAGGCAGGCAAAGCCCTCTTGCACATGAAGTAGGTAAATCTACATTTTTTAAATAAAGAAAAGTATTTTAAGTTACACTTCCTAAGTTTGATTTTCTAACAGAAAGAACTGGCCAATTCTCCTTTTGTATAAGGCAAATAGAGTCCCAAGGGCAAGGATATCCTTTCAAAGGGCCACACAAACACCCAGATTTGTCACTGGTAGGAAGTTTTTGACAGAACCAGGTGAAGAGTCTCAATAGTGGCGATTCCCTGGAGGTCTGGCACCAAGCTTGCCCGCCCTGCCTCTTAGTTACCGTTCGGTTCTAACAACCTTTGAAGACGTGCTTGTCAAGATTCACCTCTCCATCTGTGAGAGGAGACACTGCCATCTTCATCACAGCTCTCTAAGTGCATGCTCAGCTGCATTAAAAAGTAAAGTTCCTCCAGCCATACTAACGGCCTTCTATTTCTTGCTCCTGGAGATGTCAGTGGGTCCATTCCCCTATGTTCTCACTAATTTTTATAGTTCCGCTGAGCGCAGCATGTGTCTTTTGAGCTGAGTCAAGTTCATTTCCGCTGAGAGCAGCCTGGGTATTTTCATCGCGTGCTTCCTTTCGGTTCCTCCTCCCTTGCAAAATTTAGCAACTTTAGTATTGTTCTCCCAGCGTGATGCTCCTGAGGAGTCAGTGTCAGCCCTCGGTGACTTCCTTACAGTAGGGCCAGCGTGATGGCTCAGACTTCTCATCTGACTTCCTAACTGTGTTGCTGAGTCAAACTCTGCTTGGAAATCTACTTGCTTCCAGCCATACTCCGGGGATCCAAATATATGTAAAAGAGAGGCTGATTTTTAGATAACTCGTGCAGAACAGACCATCTGCTGTGCTCAGAATGGATCCTTCTCTCTAGACAGAGCCTTTCGCTAAGGAGGGGTGGATTCTTCCCACTGGGAGCATGGTAGGTGGGGAGTGGGATGCAGTGAGGTGGATGGCTGAAAGGAGGGTGAGTGTGTGGTCGTATCTATCCAAGCTCTGAACCCCGTGCTCCTTTCTAGGTTCAAGTCTCTGAAGAGACCTTGGTTTTTGGTTAAGGAATGGGAGGTGCAGACTGTCACTTGAATGTCCAGACAGTTGCAGTAGGGTCTAGTCTAGGAGTACTTAGCCTTTATTCCTGGCATGAGTGCCTGAGCGAGTCTGTTCTCTCTTCTCTTCTCTTCTCTTCTCTTCTCTTCTCTTCTCTTCTCTTCTCTTCTCTTCTCTTCTCTTCTCTTCTCTCTCTCTCTCTCTCTCTCTCTCTCTCTCTCTTCTCTCTCTCTCTCTCATGTGTGTGCGCACATGCACATGTGTTCATACACACATATACGCACATACGTAGGGCAGGAGACAATCTCAGTATCACTTCCCAGGTACCATACCCTTTCTTTTCAGACAAGTTTCACACTGTCTCAAAACTCACCAAGTCTCTCTTTCCCCATTGCTGGGATGGATAAGCCAGGGAACAAGATGCCTGGCATTTTTGCCTGGGTTCTTGGGATCGAACTGGAATCCTCATTCATGAAAGGCAAGCATTTCACTGTCTCTCCAGCATCCTGCTGTCGCCTTTTTCTTGTGCTCTTTTGAGACAAGGTCTTGCTATGTAGTCTTTGCTGAGCTAGAACTCACTATGTAGATCAGGCTAGCCTTGAGCCCTTAGAGATCTGCCTGTCTCTATAGCCCATGCTTTTAAACCAAGATTTCCTTCCATCTCATGAACCTCTGTCCCTGCCCCCCACACACACACACCTTGTGACTCTACTCAAGAGAACTTCCTCTAGAGGTTCCTAGCCTTGAGGAAGTGTACTCTTTTATGGGCGTTCTGCCTCAGAAACATTTCTTCAATCTGTACCAGCCACTGGCAACACTATTGCTCCTGGACCATCTTGGACCACTCTGTCTGGAGTGGCATCAGAGCTCTCCCAAGTCACCTCTCTGTGGTAGTGACAAACAGCCTTCCTCTAGCATCTACTCAGGGGGCTGCAGATCGGAAGGAAGCAGCTAACTGACATTTAGTTCGTCATGGTTAAGCATACGGGCTAGCGTGGGTTCACAGGCTCAGAGCCTATATGAAATTAGGCGCTGGAATAATTTTAGAGGTGGGAAAGAATAAATACTGTCAAACCAAAATCTCACCCGAGCCTGTGGAGTAAACCTGGGTCGTGTCCAGCTTGTTGGGGGTCCCCAGTCAGTCCTCACTAGCTGGGCAGACGGGAAGACAAGCATGGCGATCAGGGTTCCAGGGGTCGCTTCCACTGTTGTTTCTGGGAGAGAACCCTAAGGTAAATTTTCGGCCCCACCCACTTGATTTCTCTTATGCTCATCTTGGCTATAGTCGGCATGATTTAACCCATCAGTTAAAATCACAGACTCTGTCTGCATGTGATTCTGAGTGGATAGTAACTTTGCTAGCATGGTAATAGTATTTGCAAACTAGAGTCTTTCAGACCGACAGGGTCTCAGGCCCAGTTCTAGGTGAAACCCCCAAGTGTTGTTCTGCAGAATGGTACAAACTTGCAGTTGTGTCCTCGGGCATCTTTGGAAAGAAGTTTTGCTCACTGGGCCTGAGATGTGGTTCACTGGATCCCCTCTCGACTCTGAACCCCAGCCCTTCAGTTTTGCATTTGTATCATGAGAGCTGTTCTGCCCTCTCTTCTTGTGACTGTCATTTTCAGGCCTTGACTAGGTGCTGCCTGCACATCCCTGTCCTTCCTTCCTGAGGACTGTACCCAGGCTGACATCAGTGTGCACCTGGAAGTGTAAGGGCCTGCCAAATTCCCATGCAGTGTGGTATGGAGGAATGGCATATTTGCCTGGAAGTCCAGAAGATTCTGTCAGCTACCCCAGCTCTTTACATCCATTGCTCTAATTCCTGGCTCTTTTCTCCTCAGTGCTCACCACTCTTCTTCCTCGGGGCCCTTGTTCCTGTGTTTGTCTCTCTATGATGTAGATCATAGCTGAGTTAGCCTTCGTAGACAAAGCCTATGTCATTTTGCCTGGTCATTTAGGAGGACTTTATCAAGACTGATATCAGTTGTTCAGGATGTGGTGAGTGGAAGGAGCATACAGGTCAGGGTGGAAATATGATAGGAGACGGGCTATAGTTCAGTAGAAGAAGGATGGGTATGGACCAGGGATGAACAGGTCCTGGCATGGCGTGTGCTTTTTTATTCATATGTAAGTCGTAGAAAAAGATCTCTGGAAAGACGTTATTGCATTAGATCATCTAAATGGAACCAAAGGAACCAGCCCAGACAGGCTCGATAGGACACAAAAAGCCAAATAGTAGCACAAAGGAACTGAATTGAAGAAAATGAGCAATGTTCCGACCACAGAGCTGAAAGGATCCAAGAGGATTTTCTCAACGACCTTTAAAGGAAAGAGACCACAGGTCTCAGAGCCAATCAACTTCAAGATGAAATCCATTCTAAAACCAATGGGGCTTCCTAAAGCAATTCCAGCATCAGGCCATGCAGAGACAGACACGGAGTGTCAGAAATGGCAGCAGGTGGATGGCTGCTGCCGGAGATGGGCTTCTCCTGCGTGGTGAAAATGGCCTCTGTGTGTTTATACCCTTGAAGGGTTTGTCCTGAAAAAGCCAGCAGGTTGATTACACGGGGCTGGAATACAGCGGCTGCTAATGAGATGTCCGTGGATACATGAAAGCTGGGCCCTCCCTCAAGGCAGATGGACAGTGCCTGCTTGACAGAGAAGCTAACTCCAAGAGAAGAAAAGTCTGCACTGCCTTTTTTGTTGGCTTGTGAAACAGTTGGCAGTGGAATTCTGTTTCAGTTTGATGCGTTGCCAGATTCTGTCTCCCATATCATTCCTGTTGTTGAGCCTTGGCTAGCCAAGTGACAGAGAAAACAGTTGATTTCCAGGCAGCCAGCCTTCTCCCTGGATCTCATCAGTGGCTTCCCGTGGTCCTCGCTGGCTGTTAATTTTTTGGTATCTGCACTTTGCAATAAAGTAATATGAATAGCAAGCAGGATTTTAGTATGGAAACCTTTCTTCGGATAGAAGTTTTGGACGCTTTAATTATTTATCCCAGTAAGATTTATTGTAAAGTATCTCAGTTGCTAATCTAAATTGAGCTACACTAGCATGACTTTAATTTCCTTTAGAGCCTTGTTCCTGTTCTAACTGTTTTTACATATATTAATGTTCGTGAGCACTCTATAAGATATGTACAGTGATCCCACCAGGCTCTGATGAGTGTGGGGGGCTGATCCCATCAGTTGACTGTGGAGACTGCACCCCTTAACCATGGGGTCTCCTTTGATGACAGGGAAGCTCTTATGTAGCTTTTCTTCCCCTATCTCTTCAAAACTGAATTTGCCCAAATTTCCCTGAAAGTTGGAGAGAGTGGATGATGAGGTGTCTGGGGCCTGACATGTTTCTTCTTTGTTGCACAGGATCATGGTTTTTACATAGCAGCAGCTGTGCAAAGAATATCAGGGCATGCATACATACATTCTGCATTCAAACAACAATTTAAAACCGAGAAAAAAATTCAAGGAAATAGGTAAAAAAAAAAAACAGTTCATTTTACCAATCCATTAAATCATTTATAAATAATTTGTCAAGCAGAGTTCACATTAACAAGATAGCAAGATTACAAGATAAAGCATATGAGGGAAAGGTGCATCTCAAAGTCACCGGAGGAAGTTTTATGATCTGCTTGCATGCTGACGTGCAGTGACATTGAGCAAATGAGACTGGCCACCGACCAATGCTGTAGCCTTGTGTGGAAGTGGAGAAGCTTTTCTGAAGAGACGTTGGGGGGAATGTAAGCAATAGGTGATGTTCTGTCGGACACTATTTTCAAAGGTACTTCATTTCCAGATGGTGCATGAAGCAATGTCTAACTCACTGGGTGCCCTGGAAACACTGCTGCCGGGCTCCACAGGGCTGACCTTGTCAGTGACTCATACAGATCGTGCCTTCTTGGACCACAGACACGTGGGCATGGAAGGATTTCACTGTGTCCCCAGGATCACTTTCTTCATCGGTGTCTTCCAACTCATACACTTAATGAGTACGTCCCTGTCCTCATAACTCCACCAGTGTGGTCTTTCCCCCAGTGCCCCTCACCAGAGTGGCTCATTTGGCTCCAGACAGACCATCAATGACAGACCAAAGAAAGGATTCTACCCATTTAACTTAGTAAATGACTGAGGTTATTGGGTTCACTTACTCAAAGGTAATCTGTATCACCCCAACCCCATAGTAGCGTGCTCTGACTCACAAAGGTTGCATATATGGAGTTCCTTGTACAAGTTGCAGGCAGATCACAGTTAGAGTAACATCTCCACCTCAACTGTTACTACTGATATAATTCAGGGAAGGGACCCTGTGGGTCCTGTAACTTTCAGGATATTCCTGTTCCTTGTGAGTTTTATTTACGCCATGGGCCTTCCATCTTTCTTGTGGTGAGCATCCCTCTCCCTTCCTGTAGGAAGTCATGTTTCAACAAGGAAATACACACTATCTCTGGTGTGTCTTGTCACACTCTGTGACCTGCCAGGACAGCTGCTTTATGAAATCCTTGAAGAAAATGTTCTCTGTTAGTCTAAAGCCCCCTGAGCAGCGGAGTCAGGGCTGCATGGAGATTTAGGACTTTGCAGGGGGTCATTAGGCCAGATTTGAAACAATGTTTTCCTAGAGCCTTTGTGGCACCAGGAAGGGGAATCGCAGCAGCCAACATCCCAGTAGGCACAGATGCTCTCCCAGATGGGGAGCTCCCTGCTCCCGTGCAGAAATGAGTGTGCCTGGCATTGTGCTCCGCTTGGCACTGCAGGCTGAGCCACTGGGAAGAAGCTCAGAGAACAGAAAGGACAGGACTTCAGTTTGGGTTTGGGAATCCTTGAAAAAAATGGTCTTTGTGGGCTGGCCTATAGGTGAGTGTAACATGGCTATTTCAGCACTCCCTGGAAAGGGACAGCAGATATGAAAGGAAGCACAGAGCAGTGATCCCCAAATGAATTGCAACAGTAACTGGAGCTGGTGGAGGAGAAGGGCTCTGAGTCGAGAGCGCTGTGCCAAGCATCTGGGAGACCAGGACCATGTGAACAACAGTGAACCAGATCAGCCACAGGAATGTCCTGTCACAGGCTCATGGCAGTGTTACCCCTGTGTGAATGCCCTAGCCCCACACAATAGCCCTCACAATCCTAGAATTCAGCAGTTATAGTCTTAAAAAGAAAGCTGGCTGAAGCTAATTCCAAGACAAACATTAAAAATGGGGTCCATGGGTCCTCCTTGTAGAAGACACTCCTTAAGAAAAAGGAAACTTGGAAACCTAGGGGATGGTGTTGCCGGGTAGCCACGAGGTTCTTCTATGGAGCCATAATCCAAGGGTCATGCTGGGAGCATCTACTGAGGGGGATGCAGGACATCCATACAGAACTCAGGAGGTGTGCCTTAGGGTCTGGAACCACCAGGGTGAGCCTGGTTGAAATGGGAGATGTGGGCTGGACCAGGACTTCAGGCCAAAATGGCCAGATTACCCAATAGGAAACACCCATGTTTATCAACTCTTGTGGAAGATGGGTGAAGAGTTCAGCCAGCCTGAATCTCCTGGAACATTCATGGAGATGGTGACGGGTCTTCTTGTGACTTCTGCATGCTCATCTCCCTGAGTCCCTGAGTTCCACCTCTTTCCTGAAGAAACAAGTCGGATTTGTTCTCCTGTCTGCTCACTGTACATCCCTGTCTACTTCATTGTTGCCCTCTCTGCTGCTCCGCTGGAGCAACGTGTGGCGACCGTGGCTGTAGCATCGGATGTCATCTGACATCTTCATGAGAATGGAGATGCTGAGGGTGAAAAATCAAGCATGAACGCCGGGCCTCGGCGTGGCCTGTTTCACAGAGCTGTAGAGAATCGTGTGGACGTTTAGGGGAGCGCGCCTTGACAGGAAGGCTCAGCAACGAGCTCTGATTCTAAGATGCCTTTCATGTGCTGCCCTGCCGTTTGGCTGTGAAATTATTTCTGCATTCTTTCTTCTCATCTTGCCAGGTAATTATAAGCTTTTAGTCTAATTTAGATGAGGTTGATTAGCCAGGCCTGCTCTCGCCATAAACGAAGTTAATGAATTGCAGATTTTTTTATATAGTTTTTCCACCTTAGAGGCAGGGCAGGACTTATCGTTATTGAAATGCGGGAAATGTTTTTAAGAACTGTCATGCATATTCAGCGTTCATGGAAAACCGCTTTAGTGATGTAGCTGTGAGTGCCATGTATGAACAAGAAGGAGAAACAGCACGTGGTTATGTGATTTATTTCACCACGTATATTCTCATGCTGGGGATAGCCAGGAAACTGTATCTGCAGGTTAGGATAGCACAGTGTGGCAGCCACACACGCTCCTTCCTCAAAACTCTTGATCTTCATGCAGCTAGCTGACGGACAGCAGCAGTCTGGAACATGGAGTTGCTTCATGAATGGAGGGCAGGGGGAAGTCTTCTTAGGACACAGGCATCACAGAAAGTCAGTCAAGGTGCAGCTTGCCTCGTCCCCATCTGCAGGTCTCATACCTGCACATCTGCTCAGGCTTCCCAAAGGCAAGGACATTCTGTTTCTGTGAGCTTTTGCTTTGGAAGGGGCTTTATAAGTGATCGGCACCTCGCAGACCTTGTTTTGAGTCAAGTCTATTAAATGCCAGTTTCTTTGCCAAGGTCCCTTGTGTGTTTCCCTCAGTTCAAAACCTCTGACAGGAGTAATACGGTTCAGCTTTACACATAAGGGGCAAGTGAAGCGGAAGTCTCTTGAAAACTGCTTCAACATGAATTTGAGCAAGCCAGGCTGGCCAGTGTGGCAGATGGGAGCTGTGCCCGGCATGGGAACGCCCAGTTAGGACGCAGCAGTAGTGGGGCCAGGAAGGCTCTGGGGAAAGGGCAAGGCCGCAGCTCCAGAGGGGCAGGTTCTCTCTTACTTAGCACCGTCACCCATGCTGGTTATAAAGTGTGTTGATTTCAGGTAGTTCCAGAAGGCAGCTGTAGTAAAGAAGAGAGAGTTGCTGCCTGCTCTGCACATTGGAGACCATGGTGCTGGGCAGGTGATTTCCTCGAGAGCAATCCAGGGTCATCTGAGGTGCTCGGTGACCCCTGAGTCATCGGGGAGCAGAGATGGAAACATAGCTGAGTTCTCTCTCAGGGCTCTGAGCAACAACATCTAGGAGGCTCGTGCCAAGTGGACCTGCCAGGGATTGTCACTGGCAAAATCATGAGATGCCGAAAGGACAGAGATTGCCGGGGAAGTCGACCATGTGGACACCATTGTGAATGTCACAAGGTGACATTAAATATGTGCGTGTCTACAGCTGCCAAGCTCTGGGGCACCTGCTGTGCAGCTGGGTCCTGCCTCTGTGTGGTCTCTGCTGTTCCCTGCCTTTGGTGTAGCCTTCAAGCATAGCCAAGAAGGAGGAGGCCGAAGCAAACCAGGACCAGCAAACCACCCCAGCATGGAGTACTTATTTTTTTTTTGTGGGGGGGAGGGTGAATTACATTTAGGTCAAGAACTATAAAATTTGTTAAGCCGAATCGATCCAGAAACCAAGGACTTTAAAATAATGAATTGCAGCCTTGTTGCTACTGTGCCACCTCGTATTTATTTGGCTTCCTGCACTAAAGCCCAACGTGAGATGCATTTAGAAAAAGAAGAATAATGGCTTGGGCATGATTTGTCAATGAGTAATAGGGAACCAGTTTCGTCTGTCACTTTTTAACAAATGTTATTCGTTTTATTAATATCCAAAGTGAAATAGGTGAATAACGGAGAGGCCTGGGGATATAGATCAAAATTCAGGTTTTTAGCTCAGTAATACCAAAAGTGGCCATTTGCAAAGATTCAGGGCATGAATCAACCACAAATCATATTTCTGAAGTTGGTTTCTTTTAGAACCTAAGAGTGAACCAACAGTATTTTAGCAAGTAAATATTTTAATCTAGAGATTTAATATAATGAACCCTGTATGTAATTCAATGAATTTGTTCAATTCTTTGTATTTAACGGAATATAGGCCTTAGCCAGAGTTGCTAACGATGACAGGTTATAGTTAAAGCTGCAATCACCATTTGAGGTCATCCCGTACGCCAGGTGGCAGGAAGGTCTGTTTGGGGCAGAACCTCCTGTATGGGTGCCGTTGTGCAGGATCAGAACCCTCATAACAGCATCTCCTGTGTGTGCCTGCATACACCATAGCCCAGTTCATATGTATTTCGTGGATACCAAGAGTTAAACACTGTGAACCAACTGTCCGTGGAGGTGGCTAGAGCCACTGCAGCTCCACCTGGTGAGCCCTCTCCACTTCCATTTCTAGGACACACTGGAGTCCATGAAATAAGAAGTGAGGGGCCATTCCTGCTTCAATTACACGATATCTTTAAATTGGAGTTTCAGAGGGATAGAGAGGTGGCTTAGCAGTTAACAGCACTTTGCTGTTCTTTCAGAAGACCAAACTCAGTTTCCAGCACCCTCATTATCAGGCAGCCCACCGCTGCCAGTAATACCAGCTCCAAGGGATTCATGGATTCATGCTGTATGGGTATCCGCAAATATGTGGTGATGTGCACATACACACACACATGCACACACGCATGCACACACGCACGCACGCACACACACACTATATGGAATGCTAGTACCTACTAAGAGTACTTCATGTGAGGTCAGGGGTCTCAGTTCCAACAGTGGCTCCATACCAGGCCCTTGGCATCTTGGCATTCTCTGGATTTCTTCCAACAAATCCACTGATAGGAAACCCCAGAGGACGCACCAGTGAGGCACTTGAGGAATCTGCTCTATCAGGGGTCTGTACACTATTTCCACCGCACGACTCATGCAACCTCACCTCACTGAGCAAGGAGATAGGGCCACCACACGAATCACCTCGGAACTCATGTCTATGAGGGCTTAGTGGAACCCACTAGCCCGTGAGTGCCAAGGAGCTTAACATCTTAGAGCCATGCCAGTGCTGGGGAGAAGAATGATTTAAAGAATAAAGAGGAAAATTACTTCAGATCCTGGAGTGCTCTGAAGGTGATGGCACTCCTCTTTTTTTATCCAGATCACAACCTGTGTGACCCTGGGCAGCCGCACTAATGCGGCAGTCAGATGAGAAGAAGCTCTATGCAACACAGAGGGAACCGTGCAGACCTGGAGCTCAGGTTCTCCTCTTCCATATGCAGAGCTGTCTGCCATAGGAGTGTGGGTTAATTACACACCACCTCTCATTTGCAATGGGTTATTTTAATAGCATTTTATTTTGATATTCAGTTGTGAACTCTTTTCTCTGAGGTCCTTTAGCAGTGGTCCGCAGGCGCAGCTAGGGCATGAGGGTGACGGGTCAACTCTTGTACCCGGACAACTGGATCATGAAGGCAGCATGGAGGTCTTGGGTTTAGGGAGGGTCAGTGAGAATGTTATCCTGCTGCTAATGTGACGTGTTCCTCCACATACTCTTGGGAAAATGCCGCGCACCGCGCCCCCATCTACTGCGCTATATGCACTAGAATCCAGTTCGCGAGCTTCGGTCAAGGGGCTGGAGGTTGAGGAAACACACGCAGAGACAGACCAACACACGGACCTCCAATCGCTGGTACAAAGCCCTTCTTTAATAGTACCATGGAGGCTTAAATACCCTGCAATTCATGGCCGACAGGTGAAAACCCCATCCTCTGACCCTCTAGGCAAAGCACAGCTTTTAGTAACTTCAATTAGAAGGCTCTGGCAGGGAAGAGCAGCTGAAGGCCAGGACTCAATTGGTCCCAAGAGGAAAACACGAGGTAAAGCCTTCCAGACCGAGTCAGGGACCTGGCTGTAGTAACCTCTGCTGCTGAGCGTCTGCTCTAAGGAGCCCAAGAGCCCCTGTCACTTACAGCACCTGTGTCCCTCTCGTGTGACATTGGCAGTGAGCATTTGGAACGTGTCTTTTATGAGCTGCCTGCATACGTGTTGCCCAGGATTGGCAAGTTGGAGGTCGCAGAAAAACAGGGTATCACTGTCCCAGGGCAGAAACCTGATCCCAGCAATTACTGAGGTCTTGATAGAATGTCATGATCTTCAGAGCATCAGAAGCCTGGCAGGCGAGCGAGTGCGCAGCCTTCACTTTGCGAGCCTCTGCTCAGTCTCAATTCCACCGCTGCATTCCTGAGGGAAGAAGGCAGTAATATTGATCTCCATTAGAAGAGAAGTACAATGCGCATCTTCACCTCTGGCCATTTTCCTGCCAGACCATCAAACCCCAATAACAAAGATTCCATGCATTTCCACAGTGTTGTCTGTACTTATAAAATGGTTATAGGCTTGTTAAGGAAACTGCAAAGAGTTACAAGGGGAAAGTCAAATGTAGCTGTAATTCCTCCAATCAGAGAGAATCTCCGTAAGTGTCAGGAATAGCCTCTGGTCTTCTTTTCGCAGTGAGGCTAGGTCATCAAGAATGGTTTCCATGTAGCTGTCCACACTCGCACTGTGCTGGGAGTTTCTCCTTCACGTGGCACTCCTTAGCATTCTGTGCAGAACCATGCTGCCATTTATTTAGCCTTTCTGCCTTAATTGGACCTCTGAAAAAAATCTAGACTTGACATTATTTTGTAAGAATAAAAATAAAGAAAGAAATGAAACATCCCAAATTACCATAAAGTCTTGCCCAAAATTCAGAGAGAGAGATAGAGAACATGAGCAGAGCCGCACATTCCGTACAAAGATACCCACATGGGACTGATGTCGCTCATGCCTGTGGAAGACACAATATAGTATCGGGCATCCTCAATGGGAAATTAAGACAAGTATGTCATGGGTAACATAGGAAGCTCCGCTAGTGAATCCCTGGGTTCAATTCCCAACTCTATTAACCAGGCATGGTGAGCCCTGACGAGCATCAGAATTTGAAAGTTATGCTTGGCTACAGAGTGGGTTTGAAGTGTGCCTGGACTACATGAGATCGTTTTAGGAAAGAAAGAGCATATCTCTAGTCTTTCAAATGAAGAATTTATGAATTCAAGCATGTTCAAATGTTAACGTTGCTGCGTTTCCAGTCAAAAGCCTGAGATTTTTCTTCTCAGAAAGTATGCCATGGGCTGGAGAGCTAGCTCAGCTGTTAAAGGTTATGACTCACAACCAAAACCATGTTATGTAATTGTCTTAGTCAGGGTTTCTACTGCTGTGAAGAGACACCATGAGACCATGACTCATATAAAGGAAAACATTTAATTAGAGCTGGCTTACAGTTTCAGAGGTTCAGTCTGTTATTATCATGGTGGGACATGGTTATGTGCTGGCAGACATGGTGCTGGAGAAGGAGCTGAGGTTCTACATCTTGATCTACAGGCAGCAGAAGGAGCCTGTGTTCCACACTGGGTATAGCTTAAACATAGAAGACCTCAAAGCCCACCCCCAAGGTGGCACCCTTCCTCCAACAAAGCCACACCTCCTAATAGTGACACTATCTATAGGGTCTTTTTTCTTTCAAACAACCACATTCTACTTCCTGGCCCCCAAAGACTTGTGGCCATATCATAATGCAGAAATGCACTCAGTCCTTCTTCAAAAGTCCCCATAGTCTGTAATGGTCTCAAACTTATTTAAAAATCTAAAGTTTGAAGTCTCTTTTGAGATTCATGTAATCTCTTAGTTGCAATCCCCTGCAAAAATCGAAATTAAAAAGCAGATCACAGCCTTCCAACATATAATGGCATAGAATATACATCACCCTTCCAAAATGTAGGGAAGGGAGCATAGTGAGGAAATACCGGACCTAAGCAAGACCCAAACCCAGCCAGGCAAACTCCAAACTGCGTCTCCCATGTCTGATGTCAAAATGCTCTTCAGATCTCCAAACTTCTTCTTTCAGGTTTGTTGACTGTAACACATGTCTTTCTCTTAGGCTGGTTCCACTCCTAGTTAGCAGCTCTGCTCAGCAGGTATCCCACAGCTCTGGCATCTCCGACATCTTGGAGTCTCCAAAGCAATCCAGGCTTCAGCTTCACAGCTTCATGCCATAGGCTCCCTGGGCCTCCATTCAGGGACATCCGTGCCTGGCCTTAGTGGCTTTCCTAATGGAGGAAGGTTCCATAACTCCTTTCTTCTATCCTTGACTCTAAAGCCAGAACTACCAAGTTCTGCTGTCTGCTGAGACTGGAACATGGCCCCCTCATTCAATTATACCTTCACCAGCTTTCTGTGTCCTAAGCTTGGCTGTCCTGAAACTCGCTCCGTAGACCAGGCTGGCCTCAAACTCAGAGATCTTCCAGCCTCTGCCTTCCAGCGCTGGGATTAAAGCTGTGCACCACCACGCCTGGCTCTGAGCTTTTCTTTAATTCCTCTTCACAAATTGGAAGTTTAGCTGGGTGGGATCTTGCCCTGAGGTCACCACTCCCTTTATTCCATTTCTTAATCTGTTTATCTCTGTGAGCACAGGACCTAGCTCCATTCCTCTTCCTGGTGTCCCTTTTGCCTTCAGTCTCCACATTTTGTAACTTTCCACTCTCAGCTTGCACCTTTTCATTATAGACCTTCATAAATATGACCCCTAGTAGCCACACAACAGAGTCTATACCAGGCTGTTTTGAGATTTCCTCTGCCAATGGAATTAATGCAAATCTCTTCACTTAAGCCTCAGGAAGGCTCTTCAGACAACGGTGAAAGACAGCCACATTCTTCACCAAAATATTACAAGAACACTCTCTAGGCAACATACTAAAATGCTTCCCCTCTGGAAGTTCTTGAGCCAGCCTCCCACTTGGCACCGTTGTCTGCCATGCTCCTATGAATGTGGCCAGTTAAGTCCCACTGGAAGCATTCAACTGCTTTTCTAATCCAAACTCCCAGAGTCCAAATTCCTCCAAACAAAAGCATGGTCAGGTTTATCCCAGCAACATCCCAGTCCCTGGTTCCCAACTTCTGTCTTAGTCGCTGTACTATTGCTGTGAAGAGACACCATTACCATGGTAACTCTTATAAAAGAAAACTTTTCATTGGGGCTGGTTTACAGTTTCAAATGTTTAGTTCATTATCATCATAGTGGGAAGCATGGCAGCATGCAGGCAGACATGGTGCTGGAGAAGGAGCTGAGGGTTTTACATCTTGATCTGCAAGCAGAAGGAGTCTGTGTTCCACAGTGGGCATAGCTTGAGCATAGGAGACTTCAAAGCCTGCCTCCACGGTGGCACACTTCCTCCAACCAGGCCATACCTACTTCAACAAAGCCACACCATTGTAATAGTGTCACACCCTATGGGGCCATTTTCTTTCAAACCACACAGTAATAAAGAAATTGAGCGTGCGGTGCTTTTTCTGCATAAGTGGTACAGAGAGGGTCTGAATGGGACTAGAGAGCTCAGGACTTCCATCAAGCTTGAGGTTACTGCTATAGTATGCTCAGAGCAGGGGTGGTCTAGAGAAAGTGAAGCCTCCCTGGAGATGGCCAGTGGCTCAGCCCTGAACACATCTCAGGTTCTCCTAGGTGGCCATTAAAGGAATTTCCCACACCTTCCTCCATTCAAACAGGAATAGCAGACAGGATTCAGCCTGTGATGGTGATAGACTCCCAGTTAGATTCAATTGATACTATATGGGATATTCATACTTATTCTGAAGCTCATCCCCGGTTCCCTGAAATGGGATGTACTTGAGGTCTTGTCCACTGTCCGGTAACCTTCCTAGACTTTTTCCTGGCTAGGTTTATGTCTGCTTGACACAAGTTAGAGTAATTTTGGAAGAGGGAACTTTGATTGAGACAGTGTTCCCACCAGATTGGCCATGTGCAGACCTATGGCACATTTTCTTGATGAATGATTGATACGGGAGAGCCTAGCTCACTTGGGTGGTGCCACCCCTGGGCTAATCGCCCTGGGTTCTCTAATAAAGCAAGCTGAGCAGGCCCATGAGAAGCAAGCCAGTAAGCAGTATGGCTTCTGCTTCAGTTCCTGCCACCAGCTTCCAGCCCTGTGGCAATTCTTGCCATGACTTCTCTTCACGATGGACTGTGACCAAGACATATACGCTGAAATAAGCCCTTCGCTCCTCAGGTTGCTTTTGGTTGTGGTGTTTTATCCCAGAAATAGAAGCCCTAGCTAAGGCAGACCTGCAGTCATGACTGGTGTTCCGTCCACTCCTCACTCAGACAAGGAGCAAGTTCAGTTTCAGTACCCTCACCCTGGGGCCTGGGACTATCATATAGATAGCATCACCCAGAGCAGCAGTGACTCCATTTGAACAGCTGTACTTCCCAAGTTTGTGACATGACTTTCGCTCTGACTGTGAGCTGGTGTTTGCTACGCAAACGTGATAGGCGTGTCTTCAGAGCCTCTTTGATATAAAACCCTATTAAATACTGAGATTGTACAAAGAACTTAATACTTGATGTATTTGAAACTTGGATTTAAAACATGTTATATAAAATATAATTAATGTCACTTTTCAAGTGAATAGTGTTCAAGTTTAACTGAAGACACATAATCTTTCTTCAAGCTTTCAGACATTTAAATAACAAAGTCTGCCTTTTTAATTTCAGCACTTTTTCCTCTCTCTCTCTGTCTCTCTCTTTCTCTCTCTCTCTGTCTCTCTCTCTGTCTCTCTCTCTCTCTCTCTCTCTCTCTCTCTCTCTCTCTCTCTCTCTCTCTGTCTCCTGTCCAGAGAAATTCAAAACTAACTGTGTTGCTTTTAGTCGGAGCATTTTTTTAAAGCCTGTTTGAAGGCACAGTCAGGTCAGACCACCTGAACTACACCCACCCACCCTCAAATCTGCGGACCAAGACCAGAGGCAACACTAACATGTATGGGTTGTGATGCTGGCATTCAGCTGTCAGTGCTGAATGCCACCTGCTTTGAGCGAGAGCCTCTCCTGTCATCTCCAGCCAAGCGGAGTGGCCTCATCAGGGCCTTTGAGTTTTCCTCTTTGCCTGATTCAAGTGACATTGAACTACTGGTAAAGATTCTGCAGGCTTCAGGGCAGCTTCTGCTGAGACTCAATCTTCAGTCCAAAATAGAATGATGAGCCCTCTGCGTTGTCAAGAAAAATTAAAATAAAATAAAAAAGCCCCGGTTCTCACGGAGGCAGAGGCTGGCTGCAGCCTGGCGGTGCAGCTGTGGCTGGAACGCGAGAGGAAGCCAGCATTAAGACTCATCAGTGTCATTGTCCTGGCTGCGCAGAGATGAAGCCTCCATTTAAGCGGCCTCCAAATGCTATCATTAGTAAATTGGCCAAAATGTAGACTTGGGTGTGCTGTCTTCAGGGGAAACTTTTGAGAAAACACAGAAATCTAGAAAGTAAATTTTATGGAACAAGGTGGAGGAATCAGCAAACTGAGCTTGAATGGCTCCATGCAAGCTCTCTAATGGCCATGGCCCATGTGGCTCCTCCAGAGGGGGACACCACTATTGGGGGGGGGTGCTTACCGGCCCTGTCTTCAGGACCACACACTGCATCCCGGCAAGAGTTTCATAGGCAAGAACACAGCCAGGCATGCCAGGACATAGTTACAGCTCCCCAATCTGTAAGGTCACTTTCTCTAGTAGAGAACCCCCCTACACTGCATAGAAGAGGTCTAAAATGAACACGTCTGTGTGGCGTAACCAAGGGCAGTGACATAGGGGTGGCTCAAAGAGGCATGTCACACAATTTTGTATGCGTGCTTCACCGGTAGACTTCTGACCTCAACCCGACCCTCCTCTCTCATCTCCACCTTAAAAGGAAATAGGAGGTGAGATTCACCAGAAAAGCCAGAACAAGGTCCTCATCAGGCAGAGAATGTGCTTGATTGAGAGGTGTGGTAGGCTGTGCCAATGAGGCCTCAAGGTGCTGAGCACACCAAGGCTACAGTAGAGCTGTGGGGATGAAAAGCTACCGTTACTATGCAAAGGCGCATCTCCACCCTGCCATCTTAGAACCACAAAGAGGCCCAGACACAAAGGAGTGGACAATTGACAGGACCGTCCCACAGAAAAGGTGGGGTGATACAACGGAATAGGGTACAGGGCCCACCCAGCCTTGAGTGATGTGGGTCAGGTTTTGACACTTCAATTTAGTAACAGAAGTTCCAAATTTTAGTACCAGTGTGAAAGAAGATAGAGTGGTGTGGGCCAATGGTCTGTATTCTGTCAATTATATTTTAAATAAATATTGATTGGCCAGTAGCCAGGCAGGAAGTACAGGCAGGACAACCAGACAGGAAGTAGAAGTGGGTCAAGGAAAACAGGAGAATTTGGGGAAGGAGGAAGCCCATTCCTCTGCAGTCCTAGCCCTGACCACCACCATCATCCTCCTAGAGACATCTGGACACAGGAGCCATGCTTTTGACACAGGTGAAATGCTATCTCCCTGCCATCGGGATGCGGAAGCTGCATCGTCTCCCTGAGAATCTGACCCTTTCTTTGAAGGCTCTCCTGACCCACCTGCCACCTGTCTACTTCCAATCATTCCTCTTGTGGCTTCTGCCATTTCATCCGAAGATTTGTAATTTGTGTTACTCAGTCATCAGAGTCTCCACGGACCCTCCAGATGCTGCCACACTGGCCTTCGCGACAACACCATGGGACTCAGCTGATGACAGAGAAGGCAGAGTATGGAAGCAAGGACACCCATGACTGTGCCCCCGCAGAGGGTGTGCTAAACCTCCCCGACTTGCATCTTCTTCACCGTACGTCTTCTTCCCTGGAAACTTTGCTGACACAGCTCTGTGTTCCAGCGGTTGGAGGACCCTGCTGGAGCATGTGCCACCTTCCTCCACCTTCGAAGGAGTGTGAGTGGCTCGTGTTTGCTAGACACCTCATCCCTTGAAAAATAAAAGCAAGCATGGTGCGTTCCTGCGGTGCTGGATGGAGCCTGCATTGTGTTAGATGTGCTCTTAAATCATCTCTGAGCTGTGTGAGCACCTCTAGAACTCAGTGAAGCAGGAGAGTTTTTCCAAGTGGCTTCAGAGAAGTGAGAAAATGTGCCCATGCCTTGTGTTCAAAGGGCAGAGGAAATAGGTAACATATTCAGAGAGTGGGGATGTCGAAACTGTGCCACCAGTGTGAGATGGCATCCCCACTCTGTTGTTAGCTGACTGCTCTGGAAACACCTAGTCCACGGTTCCTTCCTGCTCCGGTGTCTGGGAGAAGCCCTGGTCACAGAGTCGGGGGGCTGAACCTCAAAGAGGAACTGTGACACAGAGCTCTAAGAAGGCCCGTTTCCCATGCAGAAGAGACTCAAAAAGTCTCCTGTTGTGCTCTTCTGAGCACAGCCGGCATTGAGTTCCAGTGTGAAAGAAAAATAAGTCACAAAGTAAACTTAGCTAGAAAAACGTGAGAGAACAAAGAGAGAAAACTCAAAGGGCCAGGACAGCGAGGAGTCACCAGTGAGGCCCGACGCTCGTTAGGTTGCATTCACGTGGATAAGGGAGTGGTTTTCAGGACCGTCAGACGATTGCGCTTTCCTATTTTTGCTAAGGATGTGATGGGAAATTGAGCATGGTGTCAGATATAGGCACTATTAATTTTCTAGCACTGATTAATCCCACACACAGTCTCACAGCTCTCTCTGTCCAAGATCTATTGACCTTGAACGTGGTAAGATGAAGGGGCTGGGGCAAGGAAGCTTGCAATCACTCAGATTCAGGATGCCTGAGAGACCGGCTAATGGTACCATTGTTCTGCCCCCGTCACAGCTTGTTTCCTAGATTGCACGGCTCACCTTTTGTGTTAAAGTTGGAGTGAAGTGATTTTCTTTAATAAGTGGAGAGAGAGAGAGAGAGAGAGAGAGAGAGAGAGAGAGAGAGAGAGAGAGAGAACAAGCTGCTGATCAGTCAGTGTTCAAAGTCTTTTAGCCCATAAAGGGACAGATATGGGCTCCCTAATAAAATCAGAGTGGTCATTGAACTTGACAGTCCTTTGCATCCTTTGGGGTTCAGTCATTCACCCACCCTTCACCCACCGGTGCCCACTGTACAGACCCTGTAACTTTGGGGAAGGGAAGGACAGGGACCCTCATCTCAACTGTGACCTTCCAATGACCAGGGCATTCCCCTGCACAGCTCCGGGCTTGAGTAGGGATACGGCAGAAATAAAGCTTGGGCGGACAATCTAAAGCCTGGATGGACATGGAAGGACCATCATATCTACATCAAGACATACTTGGTCAGCCATGAGGTGACACGAGACATGAAGACCTTCTGTATGCTCACCTTCCGCCCATGTCCTTAGTTGATCCACATTCCAAGACTTCCTATTATCATCATCTGAGCAACAAGGGTCAAGGTAAATTATACAGTCACTTCTGTGCCTGAAATTCAGGGTTGACCATAGACCTCACCTACCCACCCTTCTTGGGGCATTTCTGTTCTCAGAGTAAACAGTGGCATTCCTCCTTCAGGGCTGTAAGCCGTGACCCCAACATGATGGTGTGGTCGGCATGCAGCCTTGTTATCCTTCCTGTCTACCCTCTGCCGCTTTCTTGGCATGGTTGTTGTCTAAGCCTTCAAAAAAGTAACGTTAGCGCACATGAAAATCTTCTCTGTGAAAACTCTTTTATTTGCATGTGGATGTGTGTTTCAAATGAGGGTATGTGTGAGATCTGAGTCTTTGGGTCTGTGACAGAGGTTCCTTCTGGCTTTGAGAGAGAGAGCACTATGGAGCAGGTGTCTCCAAGGAGACTGTACTTGGTTAGAGCTGGCTATGGTACCCACCATATCCCTTGGAGGCACGGCTATCTGCTGGCATGAAAACAGGGCAGTGTGTGTAGAAAGCCCTGTCGGCCAGGCAGAACGGCTACAAAGTGGCCATACGCCATTTTAATGAGATGCTGAACCTGAACCAAACGGGTGGTGATTGTGGACCTGTATTTTCTCAGTGTTGAGAGGCCATGAAATGAATTTGACTTCATCTCTTTGTGAGGACGCTCTAGCTTGGTCCTTTGCATCTCCCATGATAAACCTGCCTCTTTCCTCCCCGTGTTTCCTTTTGGCTAGCAGGTGGCAATGCGCTGGCTCTGGGGGTGGTGATAGTGGAGTGTGTAGATCCAATTATGATACACTTGTATGGATCCTGTTCACGCTATAACCTGATCGGCGGTGTTCAGTGCCAGAGGACGTGCGTATCCAGATTTACAACCTCCCCGCAATGTCAAAGCCCTCCGTGAATGCACAAACGCTGGAGTCTAAACATGCAATTCTGTTTTTAAATGTATGCCGGGATGGCAACATGATGGTGGATACTTCTGCATGTACAGGATACCGTAATGTTGATACACACCCCCATAATACACATCAATAGAGGCAATTATATGTGTGTAGTGTGGTACAGGACATCCTCTGTCTGAGCTGTATCCCCTTGTTCAGATGAGTACTGTACGCTGTCGATCACAGGACAGCCAGGTACTGAAATCAGCGCATACGGGTGCATGACAGCTCCTGAAACCAGACCCTGGAGTGCTGGGCAGACACGGAGGTGGGGTCCAGACACCTAGTCCAGCTCCCCGGGGGCACACTGGATAAGAACACATGTCCATTCGCCTTCCCTCCCAGTGTCCCCATATATGCAGGGCAGAGAGTTAAGGTGGCGCCTGTGTCGTGACTGTGTCATAATCCATGCGAACACAGCAGTGTCTTGGCTGCACCGACTAGGAAAAGCAACTAAAAGTGAGTTTGGGGGCCTGGGATGGCCTCTCACCAGAGGGGAAATTGATGTCCCAGCAAACCCACCCAGAGTGAACTCACAGGAAACATTGCAGCAGCCACTGCAGTCTTTAAGCATGGAAGCTTGCCATGCGTACGACCGCAGTCGCTAGAGTAAGGGCTTCTCTTGGAGGATGACTCAGACCCCTCAACAGCCTCTCCCTATGCTAACAAGATCAAATAAACCGCAGAGTTCTACGGGGAAGCTGAGGTGTGTTTGCAAAATCTGACTGTGCAGGGACCTCAAGGAGGAAAGGGACACACGTGGGATCTTGGGGCTGTTACAGAAAGGGACGGCTTGCTCTGAGGTTGTCAGTACAAAACACTTAGCTCTGAGCACTGATATGAGAAGAAACAGAGAAGTGTCTCCGTGTGTGAACCACACGGGCTGTCAGGTGTCTCAGGTATGGGAATGATCGCAGTGTCAATGGGACAATAGTAAGCATGTCTTCACTTGTGTCTTGCAGAGGAAGAAGGAGGAGACTTGGTCCAGCCGGGCCTCAGCTTCCCGGGACCAGCGGAAGAGGACATAGGTAAAGTAAAGCCACTGGCGGGGGTTGGGAGGTTGCAATGACTGCTCAGAGTCCCCCTCACTTTGCCACACCCCATCACTGGGAAACTCACGTTAAACTTGTGAAACGCATCTGGCCTGAGAGATGGTACCAGTGAGAAGCAAGAAGCCGTGTTGATGGTTTTATGATAGTAAGCAACTTGTGAATCCCTCATGAGAAAAGGCTTTCCTGAACCCTCATGGTGGTATGTTAAAGACATAAAAATGCACAGGCTGCATGCAGAAGGAACCAAAAAAAAAAAGAAAAGAAAAAAGAAAAAGAAAAGAAAAAACCTTCACTGACTCTAGGCTGGAACCTGCCCCTGTTTGTCCTAAGGAACCCAACAGTTCCACTCTTCACTGGGAGGAGTGGATGCTCTTGGGCCAGCATGACACAGGCTGAAGCAGATGCTGCTTCATCGGGTCCTTTCTCTCTTGGAGGACAAGAGTAACTGTTGCCCCCTCCTCCCCAAGTGCTCAGCTCAGTCTCCTATGAGAATAGCATCTCCTCCATATTCCAGAACAGTTTGCTTTTCAACTTAAACTCATCAAGTGGTGGGGGTGTCTAAGTCTGCAACAGCATGGGCACTCACAGTGGTAGGGGTCTCTAGAGCCTGCCAGAAGAGCATCAGATACACAGTCTTTCTCACTGAGACCAGGCAGCCATTCCCACTTTTCCCGGTGACAGCCAGAACAGTAGGAATTTTCCCCCAAGGGCCAGTTTTCCAGGCAGCAGGAGCTTGTGACTTAGTGCATTGGCCTCCAGGGACAGGTATGGAGGCAGAACATCAAGAACCCAACCTTAGTACATGAACTAGGGTGTGGATCTCAGGAAAGCCAGGAGCCAGTGCTTGCCTTAGCTGAGAAGAGTTAGCTTATCCCAGAATCACAGAGAGCAATGCTGAGGCTGGAGCTGGGTGGTTATCGCATAGAGAAGGTTGCACAGGTTGGGTTGCGTTAGGAAGCACTTGATGATGCTAGAAATGGAACAGGATTGACCACTCCCATTAATTCCTCTTGTTGTTGTAGAGTTTAGGGCATGATACACTCACAGTATGCAACTGCCACCCCTGTGTGTCTATGAAGCTTACCACTTGTCCCAAAAGGAAACTTTGGAGCCAAATAGTATCCATCCCCCAGCGTCTGGACTATCTTGTGCTCCTCAGCTCCTCTGTCAAAGTCCATTGTCTCGCCATATGCAGATGTCTCCTCCCCTCCGTTTCCATCTCTCTGGTAACATTGTAACACATGATGAACCCAAGTTTACTGTTCTCAGCCCCATGCTATTCAGGGATAGATTGCCACTCGGTTGTTATTGGATGCTTTAGGAACAAAGAAGCAGGGGGCTGTGGTGATTGCTGATTTCCAGGTTTTTTCAGGGATCCTGTTTGAAGGGCACAGGTCACAAGTTTAGGAAGTGGCTCTCTGGGGGTCTGAAGTGGGGGTGGGGGGAGTCTGTGCCTGTGCAGCACTGTTAGGCTCCAAGGAGAAGTGGTTGTTCAGGGAGCCCTCTCTGAAGCACAGGACCCCAGCCTCACCTTCAGTCCCCCTTTGTGTTTGTTAGGGTTCTTGTCAACTTGGCAGAAGTTAGAGTTCTTTGGAAAAAGAACCTCAAATGGGGAAAAGCCACAATGTGTGTGGGCAACTCTGCAGGGCATCTTGATTACTGACTGATGTGGAAGGGCCCAGCTCACTGTAGCAAGTGCGGTCCTTGGGCTGCTGGTCCCAGGTTGTATAGCATAGCAGTCTGAGCAGGTCATTGTCATGAAGCCAGCAAACAGAATTCCTCTGTGGCTTCTTCAGCTCTTGCCTCTGGGTTCCTGCTTTAGTTCCTGTCCTGGAAACCTATGATGGACTGTGTTGTGGAAGCGTAAGCCAAATAAATCCTTTCGTCCCCAAGTTGCTTTTGGTCATGGCGTTCTGTCACAATAATAGAAATCTAACTATGGCAGAAATTGGTGCTACACTCATGGGATATTGCTGTGACAGACCTGACCATGTTTTGGAGAGGATTTGTGGAAGGACTTTGGTACTTTGGGCTAGAAAAGATACTGAGTGTTCAAAGCTTGCCTTACTTTGTGGTTTTATTGCTGTGAAGAGACACCATGACCATGGCAACTCTTACAAAGAAAACATTTAATTGAGCATGGATCACTTACAGTTTCAGAGGTTCAGTCGGTTACCATCATGGTGGGGAGCACGTCAGTATGCGGACATGGCGCTGGAGCTGAGAGTGCTACATCTTGCAGGCAACAGGAAGTCAGCTGACTGTCACCCTGAGGGAAGCTTGAGAAAAAAGTGACCTCAAAGCCTACCTTCACAGTGACACTTTTCCTCCTAATAGTGCCACCCCCTTTGGGGGCCACTTTCTTTCAATCCACCGCAGAGCTTAATGGGTCATTCTTGGGACGTAGAATATAATGCAGCCGTAGTGCAGACAATGGAGGCCTGGCTTATTACATTTCAGAGAGAAGTTGGAGTGGCCTTCCACCCTCTATGGTGGCTGTTAAAATATTCTGGATTAAGAATCTGTGGTTCTGGTCAGCTGGGGCTGCAGAATTGGCTGTGATTAACAAGAGTCCACAATCGTTAAGGTGAAACCTTTGTTTTCTCTGGGACTGTTGATACTGGTCAAGAGGGGCTAAGCTGTGATCAAGAAGAAAATACCAGAGGCGAACTCTTTTGGAAAGTGTTTCACTAAAGTCATCACACAAAAGCTATGGTCCAAAAGTGATGTAGGAGTGCAAGCCAAACCATCGCCTCCACGGGTCCCTTTGGTCATGGTGTTTCATCATGGCAATAGGAGCCTAAACAAGGTACTATGACTGTGGAACCTTAAACTGGTGTCCTGCTGCATCTGATGGGCAATGCCTGGGCCCTGTTATCCCCAGAGATCCCTAGTTGCCTTTTCTGATGAAGGAAGCCCTGCATTTGTTCTCACTGCGCTTGTTATTTTCCTCTCTTTCCTAAATTAGCGTTGAAAATTTAAAAACTACATACATTGCAACATATGGTGTGATTATCAACATGCAGTAGAGTTGGGTAATGGTTAAATCAAGACCATTAACCTTTCGCCTCACATACTTGAATGTTTTCTGTGTGAGATGAAGGAAGCTTGTAGCCACTTCCTAGTATGCAGAGTCTCTAGTTACAGTCAAGAGGGTAAGCGTGCCCCCACCAGCATCTCCCTACTCTCTACCTCACCCCCAGTGCCCCATCTGCCCTCACTTCTCCAGAATCAACCTTTAAAGGTGACGCGTCTGTGTGGAGCCGTGGGGTGTTTGCCATTCTGTGCCCAGTGTAGTTCATTTTATGTGATGTCCTCTGGGCTCCTCAATGTTATCACTGGAGGCAGAACTGCTGTCCTTTTTGAGGTTGAAAAATATTCCACTGTGGGTGCATATATTTTATTGGTTCTCTCTTCTCTTGCTGGGTACTAGGTTGTTTCTCTCTCTTGGCTATTGTGACCAGTGTTATAGGTCACACTGAGGTGTTGGTATCGTTTAGACATACCAACTTTTATTTCCTTTGGAGGGGCACCCAGAAATGTTGTGTTGGGTCACCCATCCCACATGATGATAATACGTACCCAGGGTTCTTGGGGGACCTGCCATGAAATACTTCCAGGTGTGAAAATGGCAATCAACTGAAAGAAAAAAAAAAACAAATTTTCTTCTGTTTTACATTAGAAACGGGTGTTTTCTGAAACTCTTGTCTGAATAAGTGTCTCTTCCATTTGAGAGCATCTGAACTCTCTGATGCTCCTGTGTGACATAAAATCCTGGGATGCGGAGCTGCAGGATCCAATGAGACACAGGTTTCCACAGCAATTACTTCCAGTATGGGCAACTGGCCTTGATGGGACTCATTGATAATGACCACAATAAAGGAGGAAACTGGCTTTTCTTTAAAAAAAAAATCTATCTTCAGAGAAGAAACTCTGATGGTTGATCTGCCCTATCAGCTTGACTGGTTCCAAAATCACTGAGGCATCTCATGTCTGGGCGTGTCAATAAGGATGCTTCCAGAGACACCACCTGTGAGTAAGGAGGAAGACTCTCTCTCTGGCTGTGGCTGCACTATCGCACCAGGATCCCAGGTTGAATAAAAAGGAAGAAAGGAAAGAGAAAGTGACCTGCGCAGAAGCATCTACATCTCTGTTCCAACTGAGGATTCAGTGTGACCAGCTCTACCTTACACTCTTGCTACAATGACCTCTCCATCATGATGACTATGCCTTCAACTATGAGCCAAAATCCATGCATGCATGCATCCATCCATGCATCCATCCTTCCTTCCTTCCTTCCTTCCTTTCTCCCTCCATCCTTTCCTTTCCTTCTTCCTCCCTTCCTTCCTCCCTCCTTCCCTCCCTCCCTTCCTCTGTCCCTCTGTTCCTCCCTCCCTCCCTTCCTCCCTCTCTCCATCTCTTCCTCTCTTCTTCCCTTCCTCCCTTTCTTTCCTTTCTTCTTCCTTCCTTCCTTCCTTCCTTCCTTCCATTGCTTTTGGTGGGCATGTTTCATAACAATGAGATAATTAACTAATGTACCCTCAGGTATTAAACTGCTCTCCCATTAACTCTTGTGAGATTTAGCTTATTTCATAAGATGTTATAGTTGGCCATCCACACTTGTGGAATCAACCAACCACCGCTGGAGAGTGTCTGAGAAGCATTTCACCTGTGATGAACACATGTAGTCTCCTTTCTTGTCATATCCCCCAAAACAATATATATAGCAACCCTTTGCTTGTGTTTCCATTGTATGTCCTGCTTGGAGCTTGAATATTCTTGCTGGGTCTTCTCAGTGCTCCTGATGCCACCTCCAATAATATAGAAGGCTAACTTCTTCATTTTCTGGGATGTTGTGTTGAACTGCAAAGGGCTTGTGATTTGTTTATATTTATGAGGAGTATTATGAGGTTTGTAGGTTATTTGCAGAAGCCATCTCCAGAGAAAGCCCCCCATGTGTGATACAGGATACAATATTGTGATATGCCATAGAAAAGGAGTGAGAAGCTAAGTTGGGTAACTCAAGGGAACTTATTTTCATTATTCCATTTTACTTTAATATTTTAAGTTTCAATTTATTTTGTTGAAGCAGATTCTTGCTATGTAGCCCAGGCTGGCCTCAAACCTATAGCAGCTCTTCTGTCTCAACTTCCCAAGGGCTGGATGACAATTGTAAACCATCACACCCAGCTCAAAATTCCATTTTAAAGTCTTGTTCCCATGCAAACAAATTAAAATCGAATTTAAAGCTGCTGTGTTGAGTGTTTAGGGACATCGGGAGAGTGGGGTCTTCCTTGACTGGCACTCTGCCATCAAATGGCAGTTACCAGCTACACTGAGCCTAGATGCTGGCCAGAGTGGTACTTCTGACTCCCTTCGCCACTCAGGGCCTTGGCTGGTACCTCCCCTAGCATCTCAGCTACAGAGTAGGTATGGCGGTGTGGAGGACAAAGACTGGCAGGTCAGCACAGTAGAGGACTGGCAGAGAAAAGCTAGCGCACAGCAGAGTCTGGGAAGGGAAAGGTGCCAGCGGCCAAGTTAGAGCTGAGGCCCAGGTTGGTACAGGAAAGCAACATGGTAGTTACAGGAATGAGTGGCTCTCTGGAAACCATGGTGTCCCTGGAAGCCACTAGGCCTGTACAGATATATAGGCAGTCAGAGCTGAGTCTGAGGTGGAGGGTGTCTCCTGTTGGCAATGGCTTGATTCGGGGAGGGTTGCATGAGCTCTACTTATATAAGTACATATACCACATTGTAGTAGGAGGCCGCTCGTTCAGCCCAGACTCCCAAAATAGCCACATAGAAACTGTATTTATTAATTCACTGCTTAACCTATTAGCTCTGACTTCTTATTGGCTAACTCCCACATCTTAATTTAACCCATTTCTACTAATCTGTGTATTGCCACACGACTGTGGTTTACCAGCAAATTTCAGCATGTCTTTCTCAGGCAGCAACTCCATGGCTTCTCTCTGACTCTGCCTTCTTTCCCCCAGCATCCAGTTTAGTTTTCCCCACCTACCCTACTATGCCCTGTGTAGGTCTAAGACAGTTTTTTTAATAACCAGTGATATTCACAGCATACAGAGGGGAATCCCACATCACCGCACACACACACAGAGTTATACTCTATCTACTTATAGTGTATATACCTGCAGTCATAGTAAGTAAGTCATCTCAGGCTCCATCTGGGAATGTTGAAGACTGAGTTCAGAACATGGGTATGGCATGGTGCTGGCTGCTGGGTTAACCTTCTGAAGCAGAGCTCAAGAGGGACCACACAGGGCTGTACTCTGCTGGAGGTCATGTCATTACCAGGGCTGGAGCAGGTGGCTTGTATGCTCACCAGACTCTGGAGACAGATGGCAGAAACAAGAGGGAGAGATGACTCAGGATTCTCTGGGAGCATCAGCCAGATGCTGTTTTCAACTTGGGGCTCTTGCAAAGTAGAGAAAAACAAGCTTCATATGATTCCCCTGGAGTCTTCCAGAAAAGAGGTTGATCAATGCAAGCTACAAGTCCTTGGTGAATGGTGCTCAGTCAGCAAGGTCCCCAGTGTTTGTAAGATCCCCGATTTGTAAGTTGCACCTGTCTTATCAGTAAGAGACAAGACTGGTACCAGAGGGTTAGTGCCCTGGGGACCTCCTTCACCTGCCCCCAGACCAGCCAGTCAGCCAGACTAGGGACCAAGTGCACTCTGCCTGACAATGACTTCCACATTCTCATGCATCTCTGAGACCCACTTGCCTATTCTCAGGTATGAGCACCAGAGGTAGGTACCGCTGTGTGCAGTCTGAGTGCTGGATGCGCCATTTGAGCCGCATGAATAGAAGTGTGTTTCCTGCACCCAGCTCTGCTCCCACGGAAAGGCGTCATGTCAGATGAAGCAAGAATGGCACACTGACTCCTACAATTTGTCCCTTGACTGCCATGGCACACACACACACTAGATAGATTAGATAGATAGATAGATAGATAGATAGATAGATAGATAGATAGATAGATAGATAGATAGATGTAGGAGGTGGGTAGGTAGGTAGATACATAGATATGTAGATAGACACATAGATGATAGTAGATGGATAGATAATGGATGGATGGATGGATGGATGGATGGATGGGTGGGTGGATGGATCGATCGATCAATAGATAGATAGATTTAAAAGCAACAGGACCTTAGAACAAGGTGTAGCTCACTCTCACTGTCTCTACCATCACTCTTGTGCTCTGACTAGACAGTCTGAAATCACTAGCAGTAAGTGCAGTCAGAGTTACAGGAACAAAATGTAGACACAGTGGACGGAAGATGGCTCAGTCTCCCATCAGGCACTTACCTTCTTAATGTCATCCAGAACATGATTCCTCCATGATGACCGAGGTCCTTTGCAAATTGCAACATCGAAACCCAGACTCCCGTGCAATCTTTATATCTGGGATAGTCTTGATGACTCGGTGTTTGCTTCCTGTACAAGTCAATCAGCAGGCGATGGTAAAATGACTGTTCCAAACCAAGATCACGTTTGTGCAAGGTCTTTGTCCTAGAGAAAGACACAGAAGTGGAATTGGGTGAGCCATCTATGGAGAGTAATGGCGTGCTTGGTGATGTACAAGATGCTGACCATGCTTGGGGAGAATGACTTCCAGATCCAAGCAAGGACTCATTCTTCACAGGAGAAGGAAGCCAGGATACGCCACCAAATCCTCTACTTCCAGGAAATGTTATAGTTTGTGGGAAGGTACAACAGCACGTAAAGATGCTATGCTGTGGAGTGTGAGCCTCTGGGGGGTGGGGGATTCCACCGGCTCTGATGCTTCTGTGCTTCCATGAAAGAGGTGGCAGGGGTGAGATGGTCCCAGCTGCTCATCAAGGAGTAATTCCCGATGAACATCATGCCTCATCCAGCCCCAGGTCAGCATGTTCCCTTCCCGGCAAGCCTGTCCGCTGGCCACTGTCCACTGTCCGCTGGCTACTCGTCAGGAGACTCAAGTGTAGAAGACTAGGGATTTGTCCAGGGTTATTTATGGGGGAGTGATGTTCCAGGTCTGCGCTGAGAGAGACCGTGTGGTATCTTCTAGTGCCCACGCTTCTCTGGTGCCCAACTTTTAAACAGCATTCAGTGTATTTGACACATGGTATTGAATCAGGTGTTATCTGATTAATAAAAAAAAATGTGCTTGGAGCAAATACCGAACCAACATATATGTAATACATGTCTTCTTGCTAAATCAATTTGGCATGTGTCTGTGTGCTGACTAAATTCTCAGTATAAATCTCTCAATGTTTCATCTGAGGCCATTTGTTAATTCAGCTTAAGGCCTTTCTCATAATGGAAACACAAGAATTTCCACTCCAAGTATGAAACCAAAAAATTAATTTCCTTAGTAAGAAACCAGTTTCCTTAGAAATGAGAATTTGCAGTTTATAATAACTCATACGCAATGTGGACAAACATGAAGCCCAAAATCTGGTTAGGAGCTGAACAGAGAAAGAGTCTCCAGGTTTTGTTAAAGTCTAACAAGAACCAGGAGTCTGTGATGTAAGCTGAACACCAGTTAACCAGCTATAATTAGCACTAATTGGACATTTAACTCATCATCTTTTACAAGTCCCCTGTGACCAGAATCGTCTGACTCAGAGGAAGGGCAGAGACCAGAGGTCTCCTTAGCCTACCTCATCCCTGTCTCCCAGGAGAAGTGGTGAAGGGGACACACAGATCTGAGGTCACCTGCTTACACTGCAGAGATCCCACGCAGAGAAGAACCTGAGCTCAACAGAAACCTTTCAAATAAAGCAATAAAAGCTTTTTAAATAAGTCATGAATTTTATAACCTGCCACAACAGTCTGACTCAAGGCTTCTTTTGCACAGTCTCTTAAGCCGAGACTCTCCTGTGAAATAGCCACGTTCACCGCAGCAGAGTGAGCGAGCTGAGTGCCGGGACTGTGGAACGGTAAGCATGCCTTAGTAGTGAACACATGGCGTTTCCCTCCGAACTTCTGAAGCTTCTCCAAGCCCAGCACAGAACACCGAACCCAACCTCCAACCCCATTAGTTGTTCTGTGAATGCTACGCCTTCATGAGTGAAGCCACAATTTGAAGATTAAAAGCAAGCAGCATAGAAACTGGTCTAGCCAGGAAATTATTTTGATGGTGATTCTGGAATGTGTGAATGATAATTCATGAATAATCTGTGCGCATGAAGAGACCTCATTAAACTCTAGTGCCTTCTGAAGATTCATGCGTGCTGGTTTTTATTTAATTATTTTTAACATATTTTGGTGAAAACTCAGAATTCAGGTTCCTAGTATGGCTTCTTAGGGGGCTGAATCTGAAGATTGGGGACCTGGAATTCAAACACTGCAATCCTGCACCTTCTGGGAGGATATGCCTTGACATCTCAGTGACCCACCCAGCGGTCCAAGAACACAGACCCAGCCATGGGGAGATCTGTATGTTTGACCAACATCAGTTGGAGACAGGTGAAAACCCATGTCTACCCTCAGACTACCACTGTTTGCCACTGACTTTTCCTAACCTAGCACAAGCCAGTCTCCAGGGGCAGATATTGGCTGGGAAATAATTAGATAACATTTCTGAACCTAAAGATTAAGGTAAGCAAAAGTATAAAATCCCATATAAAGGCAAACTCATCAGATCAACAACAGAGATTCTAAAAGCCAGAAGGGCATGGGATTTTTTTTGGGGGGGGAGGGACCTAAAATCTGTAACTGCCAACCTAGATTACTACATCCAGTAAAGCTATTTTTCAACTAAAAGGCGGAATAGAGACATTCTATAATGAGCATCAGCTAAAGAACCCCATGCCCACTGTGCCAGCACTGCAGAAACTATTTAAAGGAACGCTGCGAAGAAAACAGAAACAACATGAGACTACGGAAAGAATAATGCTTTCTAGAAACCGGAGAAGCAAATGGTCATTGGGAAACACACATTACAAAATGGGGTGTGTGTGTACCAGGAGCTCTAATTGGTCTTCATAATAAAAACTCAGAGTCAGCTGTCAGGGAGTTCAAGGTACAGGATCTGAGACACAGAGTGGTGAGCCACTAGAGAGTTCTTACCCCTACCAATGCTCAGCCCAAAGGGGCGATCCTGTCCTCAGACTGCATCCTCAGACTGGCTGAGACTGCCCTGCTCCTCTGACTGCATTGAGCTCCTGTCTCCTCCCGCCTTACATTCCTCTCTCTGCCCAGTTATATCACTATTGTCTCCACCTCCCTAGTGCCGAGATTAAAGGCATGGGGTCCCAAGGGCTGGGATCACCTTTGGGTGTGCTGGATCAATTTTGTGTAGCCAGGGTGGCCTTGGACTCACAGTCCCCCAAGTCCTGAATTTAAAGGTGTGTGCCAGCACTGCCTGGCCTCTAATGGCTCAGCTCTGCACTCTGATCTTCAGGCAAGCTTTATTTGTTAAAACACAAGCAAAATATCAGTATGAATGTGTGTATGTGCACGTGTGCATGTGTGTGTATGCGGAAGCCAGAAGTCAATATCAGGTTATATTATCAGAAGTTAATATAATATCAGGTTAATATCAGAAGTGAGTAACTGTCTTCCTCTCTACTCCTCACTTTGTTTTGTGAGACAGGGCCTTTCAGTGAACCTGGAGCTCATGGTTTCAACTAGACTGGTGGCTGGCCGTCCCCTGTGATTCACCTGTCTCAGACCCTAACATCTGTGCCAGGGTCGCAAATGGGTAACACGTGCCTGGATGTCAGGCTGGAGCTGGGGACCCAAGCCCACCTCCTAATGCTTGCACAGCAAGCACTTTTCCCACAAAACCCTCTTCCCAGCCTGGCACAGACCTTTCATAGCAACCACAGATATTAATAATCTCACTTTTCTAATGAAGAGATACAGACTAGCAGCCTGTATTAAAAATCTAGACCACAAAATAAAGAACAGAAGTACCTCCAAACCCAATCTGCCGCCATGATTTTAAAACTACACATAGGCATAAACAAAAAGAAGTATCCTTGTGAACATAGATGCACAATTTGAATAAAATACTATCAAACTGCCAGGCCATGGTAGTGCATGCCTTTAATCCCAGCTCTCAGGAGGCAGAGGCAGGTGCATCTTTGTGAGTTCAAGGTCAACCTGGTCTACAAGAGCTAGTTCCAGGACAGGCCCCAAAGCTACAGAGAAATCCAGTCTCAAAAAAAAAAAAAAATCTAAATTCAAGAACATTTTTGAAGGCTTTTAATATTTATATTTTTATTTAATTAAAAATAGAGCATTTTAAACATTATACATGGTGATCAAATTGGATTTGTTCCAGGAATGCAAGGGTAATTCTATATATGAACATCAACAAATACAGTATTAAACAGAATCACAGAAAAAAAAATCACACAATCATTACCATAGATTTCAAAAGAGCCTTTGAAAAAAATTAAGCATCCTTTCATGATAAACACTCAGAAATCTCAGGATAGAACGATGGTAATTAAATATTTGAAAAGACTACATTTCATAACCCTGCAGCATATCTTACACTGACTGGGCGGAATAGGAAGCATTTCCCCTAAACTCTGAAGTAGAGGAAGTCTGTGCATTGTCTGCTCTCTTCTTCACTGTAGTACTTGAAATACTAGCCACAGTGATGAGGCAAGAAAATAAATAGAATGAAAATAGTGATGAAAGGAGTAAAAGTATCCCTTCTGCAGATGAGATGGTTGTACCCATAAAGGCTCCTCCAGAGACCTTTACATCTGATATTAAAACCCTCATTTCACTGATTTCAGTGCACCAACAATAAAATGTTTGATGAGAAAGACACCAGGGAAACAATTCTGTTTATAAAAATCCCTCATAGGCACCCCCAAAATACCCTAGGTATGAACCTAGCGACAAGAAGACATCTATAAAGAAAATGTATATAGTGGTGAAGAAATCAATTGAAGAATACATCATAATGTGGGATACTCCCTCATGTTTATGGATAAGCATAACTAATGTGAAAAAATGGCTTGCAACTGAAAACCATCTGTGGATTTAATACACTCCCCATCAAAACTGAACTAAAATATTTAATTAATCCTAACCTTCCCATGGAAGCACAAAAGACTGAAGAGCCCAAGCAGTCTTAAGGAGACAGAGCCATGCTAGAGATGACACAGTACCCAACTTCAAAATTTAATACAGAAGCAAAGACAACAGCACATGGCACTGCACCAAACATTCTGCTGGTTTGTTGTACAGAAACCAATAAAATAGAATCACATAAGACTGCATGCATATATTCATCTGGCTTTTTGACAAAGACACCAAAAGCCAAGTGGTGCTGGTCAAATGGAGCCAAATGCAGAAACTGAGACTACAGCCATGCTTTTTATCCTGTCTTAAATCAACATGAGGGGCATCAAAGACTTCAATGTAGGACCAAAAACTTTGAAGCTATTAGAAGGAAATACTTCAAACGGTAGACAGATACTCTCTGAATTGAACTCTAGTTCCTTTAGATAAAATAACAACAACAAAAGGACAAGTGGGATCCCATCAAACCAAAAAAAAAAAAAAAAAAGCTTTTGACAACATAGGAAACACAGTGAGACACAGCCTGGACATGGGAAACAATTTTTGTCAACCAGAAAATATAGAGAACTCAAAAAGTTGAATACAAAAATGAATAATCCAGTCATTAGCAAGAGAAGAAATACAAATGGCCAATATCTGAAAAAAAAATGTGCGGCTCCTTCAGCTTTCAAGGAACTGCAGGTCAACGTGACATTACATCCTAGCTGTTAGAACACTTTTATCAGGAAAACAACAGATCTTCCCAAGGAAGTCAGGGGAAAGTTTCCCTTGTGTACTGCTGGTGTGAATATTCATGAGTGCAGACATTTTGGAAATCAGTATGGACGTTCATCCAAATTAAAGCTGGAACTGCAGGATGGTCCAGCTACGCCAATTCTGGATATACACCTGCAGGAATCAAAGATGGACAGTAGAGACCTGTGGACACCCCGTTAACTGCAGCACTGCTCCTCGTGCCCACAGTGGCTGCAAACACAGAGCCAGCACGTGCAGCCATGTGTGTTTCTGTGTTGTGGTCACCTTAAGGCCCAAGAGCTTCTACGGTAAATGCTTCTGGTCACCCACAGACAAGCAAGGGGAAGCATTTGTGTTATGGTGTCTGATCTGGTGCTCAAAGAGATATAGCTGGCACCAAATGATGGAGAAGGTATGGGGAGACCCTTGTGATATTAGCAAAGGTCAAATGTGTAGGAAAGCGTGATGAGAAGGCAGACATTTTCTGGAAGGTGGTGAATGACCTCATAGGAGGAGCAAGGAGATGGATGTGGCATTCCTCCAGTGATGAGCAGCTGGACCGTGGCAGGGAGGGAGTGGCCAAGGTATCTTCCATTTAATTGATGGGAAAAAAAAGATGAAGCAAGAGAACCACTGAGGTTCCCTGAGCAGAGTGAGGAAGGGTGATACTGCAGTCCACACAAGCATGCACATTGTGCGTATATTAGAATGTACGCATGGGTACACACAGACATGCAGGCACACACATGAGCGCATACACAAATGTATGTGTGTGAGCATACATGTGTGCACTCAGCCACTTACATACACAAACACCTGAATGTATGCCCGTGCATTCACACATCATACATGCATGCACAGAGGCACATGTATTCACACATGTTTACAGAGGCACACATGTATGCACATCACACACACATGCACAGAGGCACACCTACATACACACTAATTTCTTGGCCACTAGTCTTATTCCCGTTCTTATCTACCCAGTGCTATAATGGGCTCTTGCATTGACCCCGTCTTTATCGTTCAACTAAGGCCTGGGCTTGTTAAAGGGTTCAGTTTCAAGAAAGCAGGAAGACATGTAACTGACATGCGTCAGGTTCCATCCTCTTGTCCTAACTGACTCTAATACTAACAGTATTCAAATGATTTAAAAAAAACCACTTTGAGAACATGACTAGAAATCTCCCCAACCTGTGCCTATCTCAACTTCAGCAGGGAGCCATGTGGCCTGGACAGGAACAGCTAGAGAACTCAGCATAAGGGAAGACAACTGTGGCCACAGGACATCTGTAGAGTGGCCTACAAGAATGAGAGCTAGGTCAGGTGTGTCTGTTAGGGCGCATGGTAATAGGGCCTCATAGTGACTTAGCAGTCAAGAGCCTTCTTTTTCTGAAAAGAAGAAAGAAAGTGTGATGTATCACTGAAGGGAAGAGGTTGTGACTGTTTCCACTCCTGTTCACTGCTGAGAGAGCATCCCTGCTGGACACTGGGCGGTGATGGCCTTCAGGCTCCTGCCTTTGTTGTTAGGTATCTGAAACCTATAGTCACAGTTGATGAATGATGCTTTCCTCTTGATTCAAAACATAAGACCACGCGAGATATAACAGTGTTCTCCACTCTCTCACCCAACCAGCCAGACCCGCTGAACAGGGTAGCAATGCTGCATGCACTTCTGAGCCAACATACTTTGAAGGAGAATGACACCTGTCAGTCTTTCTCCTACAGAGGAGACCATGAGCTGTCTCAGTCCTGTTTGCTGGTGTGGACCCAGCTGGGTCTGACCTTGGGCCAGCTGTATGCACCCTCTGTCCAGCCGACCATGAGCAGGTCACACCTAGTCTGCAGTTCCATAAACAGTGTAAGGCTTTTGCCAGACCCGGAGAAAGACCAGAGCCTCTCTGCTCTGTGGAATTTGGCAGCCTCTGGGCATTATTGTAGGGGACCTTGTCTTAGTCAGGATTTCTGTTGCTGTAGTGAAACACCATGGCCAAAAAGCAACTTGAGGAGGAAAGGGTTCATTTGGCTTACACTTCCACATCACTCTTCATCATTAAAGGAAGTCAGGACAGGAACCCAAACGGAGTAGGAACCTGGAGGCCATGGAGGGGTGCTGCTTACTGGCTTGCTCACCATGACTTGCTCAACCTGCTTTCTTCTAGAACCCAGGACCACCTGCCCAAGGATGGCAGCACTCACCATGGGCTGGGCCCTCCCCCATCACTTAATTAAGAAAATTTCTTACAGCTGGATCTCATGGTCACAGTTTCTCAATTGAGGCTCCCTCCTTTCCGATGATTCTAGCTTGTGTTAAGCTGACATAAAACCGTCCATCACAGACCTTCTACGATGACAGAAATACTTTTTGTACCTTCCAGTCCAGCCACCACCAGCCATGTGTGACTCTTTGCACCAGACACATAGCCCAAATGCCTGAGGAACCAAGTCCTCCATGTTGAAGTTTGTATGGCCCCGATCAAGGGAACACCTGTGAGCACCGCCCAATGTCACAGCCGCTTCCAGCCATTGTTTCAGGACGGAGTACACAGCCAGCTGAGCTTTTGATCAAGGAGAATTCCTGGCCAGCACGTGAGAATTACCTGTCTCGAATCGCGCTTATGGCCACAGCTCCTTAGCTGTATTTGGCTAAGGAGAGGGAATCACCTAGAGCAGTTGTTCCTAAGACAATACCACCTCAAGGAACCTTGTAGCTCCTGGAATAGACATGCCAGCCCCTGTCGTAGGGTCACATGGAATGGGATGAGTCACCTATTCATGGCGGTCTATAGATGGGTGGCGGGCTGATAGCTAGTGTCCTATTTATAGTGCCCTACCAGTGCAGGAACTCTGGTGCCACAGTACAGAAGGCAGCGAGGCATCTGTGGTGTTTGATTTGGATGGAGCCCTCAAGGGAGGCCTTCAAGCCACCAGAACTTGGGTCATGAGGAAAAAGGGGGGACCTGGGAGCAGACCATACAGTAGATGTGTGAGCAGCCACTGTGGGGGCTGCAGCCTTTGGTGCCCCATCATAGAGGCATGCCCCCAGCTAAGTTTCATGTGTACACAGTATGCTCCAAAGTGGTTCTCTCTGCTACCTGCAGCCCTGGGGGACAGTAAGTCGCTTTGTGGCTTCATCTGTGTCGTCTCAAGCTGCAACCCTGGTGGCAGTGCCTCCTTTCATGGTGTTTCCTGTGTGACCTCAAGAAAAGAGAACAAAAGAGCCATTTACCTTTGAAAATCCCTCACGGCAACTCCTCTCCAGTCAGATGCTACCCCCTCCAGTCGCAAAGGGCCCCTCCCAGAGCATACAGCAACTCTCCTAGAAAGCACCCTGCCTTGAAACACAGAAGCCATATGCATGTGATTGCCCCGACTTCCGCAGATGGGCTTGACCAAGACTTGCAAGTATGCTTAGGAATGAGGCTGGAGGTTGACGCCCTGTTGCTTATTAGATCGGGAGTTTGCTTTGAAAGCAAGACCCAGCATTTTGCAGTGTGTCTTTGGCGTTTAAGGAAATGCAGACGGTGGTTAGGGGTCACTCAGTGACTGCTCCAGGCAGCTGAAGGGAACATCTGCCCATCTTGAGTAACAACACAGTATCTGGGTTTCAGTCAAGGCAACTTCATAGACGATTCTTGAGGTTACGTCTATAGAGAAAGTCATTAAAGCTGGCAGCCTGGCTGGTGCTGGAGTCTGGTGTGTCTCAGGCAGCCCCAGTTGAGACCAGCTGAGGGTATGTCAGCGTTCTGCAGCATGACGTCCCTGCATTAGGCAGCTTGCCTGTACTATTTAGTCTCCCATTCAGGCACGAAATCAGGTTTGCTGGTGTGTAGCTCTCTCTGGAACACCTGCTGATCCCAAATTGCATTCTGATCAGAAAGGTCTGCGAATTCCACCCTCCCTAGCCAGGGCCCAGTGTGTTAGTTCCTGGGGTTTTCTGTGGTTCTTGCCTTCCCTGTCTATTCTCTGGCCGTGGCAGACCACGTATGATTGTATCGTGTGAAGGGTGAAAGCAAGGCTATGTTTAGATCGTGCCTGTGTGGCCTGCGGGCAGTTGGAGTTTGAATTCACGGCAAGTGGTGAGGGTGGCAGCCTCTTCCACAGAAAGAAATGGAACCTAAATGGTCACATGACTCTCATGCCCAGCAGCTGTGGTTTGGACCCAGGCCTCCTGGCTCCATTGGCGCTTTCAGCAGAACTGGTAAAGTCTGGTTCTCCCGGCCATCTGCTACAGTTATTATGTTATTGGGTCTTTGGTACTTGTTTGTGTTCGCTTCTGAAAACTGTCACCATGATACATAAACTTAGAGTTGTCCTGGCAATCAAATCAGACCAGTCCCAGGGATTTCTATTCTAATCTGTTTTGGCTACTAGAAATAATTTTAATTAATCAGTGTTTTAGTTGAACGTTGTAGTGTGACTTTCCCTGGGGTGACATGAGCCAATGTTTCCTCACCCCACATAGCACACCAACAGACAAAATAAGCAGTTCCATAAAGGTTCAGGTTGGTGAACCAGTAGGTTTATTGGGGTTACTTACAAAAACATAGATTATCAACAGCAGCTACATGACCAAAAAGCTCACTCCAACCTGTGTATTTAATCATAAAAGCTTCATCCTGGCAGCTCTCTTTATGATATGCTGACAGCTTAACAGTACTTATATACCTTTGAGGAGGGAGTTTCCTTGTAAATTTGGTATGTTTCAGGAACTTCCTGAGACTTGTGGGTTGTATATATCCTGAGTCTTTCATATAATATATTTTTTAACTCTTTGAAATTTTATATAAGCATACAATGTATTTTAATCATATTCAGTTTCCACTGCTTCTCCTAATTCCTTCAGAATCCATTACCACTTCAACTGGATACCCTCTTTTTTATAACCCACTCAGTCGTTTGTGCCGCTTATATACAAATGGGTGTGGGGGTCACCTGCTGGAACATGGTTGACCTACCGTAGGTCACGCCCCTGTAAAATTGACTATCCCACCTGAAGCAGTCATCAACTGTCAATTAAAATCTCCGTAGCTAGGGGTTAGAACTCATGAGCTCTCTCTCCCTCCATCCTGGGACTCTGACTGGCTTGATATTGTGTAGGTCTTATGCAGACAATCATATTTGGTGTGAGTTCATGAGGACATCAGTCCCGTGGTACCCCAATGATACTGTTTTCTTATGCCCTCCTGGCCATACCGTCACATCATCCTCCTTCAAAGATGGAATGTTTCCACTCAGAGGACATTGTGCCATAACAATATATTTGCATCCATGTTTCTGTACATACATCTGAAAACCAAAAGGTCATAGTGAGCAGACTTGTTTACATAGAAATCTTTTCAAAATATCAGGGTAGGAACTCTGTACTGTTCCATACAGTGGCTTGAGCTTTTCTCTCCACCTGAATTTCAGGATTTTGTAAAATAAAAAGTTCACCTGATTTCTGGAACAGCCATGCAGGCCTGAGATGGGGATTCTGGAATCACTGTTGGAACCCGTGAGAAGACAAGTTGAAGACTCTTTTTCCATTCAGCATTTGCTCTCTCCTTCAACAAGAACTGTTGCTTGGGAGCCCACATGGGTACCTTATGTCCCAGGGAAGGACCCACTCAACTTCTTCCTCGCCCTGGGTCCCTGCTTCTTCACTCTTCTTTCTCCTCCAGGCAAAGTCAGTGTCCTGGACCATGAAAGCAAAGCCAGTGGGCTCGTATGAACCAGGCTTCCACACGTAGCTGTCCACCTGAGAAGTCAGAGCTCTCATCCAGAGTGGGCAGAGGAGTTCTGGCATCTCCCTAGCTCCAGCTTGGACGTACATTTTACACACAAATGAGAATGGTACTGGAAGAGGCATCCTCTTCCTTTGGAAATGGGTAGGAGGGGAACCCAGACCTTACAGCAAATCCCTGGAGGCTAGGGTAGAGTATTAGCATTCTATACCGTTTCAGCCTGTAAAAGACAGTGTCTCTGCTGCCCACAGAGCAACTTCCAGGCTGGGCATGATGAAAAGACCGACCATGGCCTCCTCCTGACCCTGCAGTGAGGACAGTCTCCCTGGGATTGCTGGGGTCAGATGCATACTGTGTTTGGTCATCATAATTGATGAACATATTTCATAATCATAATGGGAGCTCTTCTGTCAGATCTGTGCATCTGTGACTTCACTAGTCACCATGAAAAGAATCATTCTCTACGGTCAGGCAGAATGAGCAAGCAGTAAGGTAAGGGGGAGCCTCCATGATGGCACTCGCGGCCATGGCTTTTGAAGTATGAAGGGGGACATGGCAGCATGAGAACACTGTGTGACAGATAAAGGTCCACCCCAGATGTTGGCCCTCATCCCCCAGCTGAGAAACATGCCAGGCAGCATGCAGAGGGGGATCAGTGGCAACAGGAAACCAGATCACTAAGGTGTTGAGTGTACAGTGAGATTTTCCATGACTGCCACAGTGGGTATATGTCATCAGCAGCCATTTGGGTGGCCAGAAAAGTCAGAAGGACCAATAGCCTGGGCTCAGGAAGTGTGATGTTTCTTAGTCAACTGGTGAGTTTAAAGGCTTACTTACAGGAATATGGGTGACTCGGGCATCTGAAACATGCAGAGCCCCCACCCCAACATGGGTGACGACTCAAGAAAACTGCGTGTCTAGGATCCTCAAGCCCAGTCAGCCTCCGACCTCGTAGGAGACTTTATGACCTCTGAAGACCACAAACAGCTGGAACCTCGGGAGCGGGTCTGATGCCACACCCCTACTTCTGTGACAGAATATGAAAGGCTTGTTGTTATGAGTATCTATATAAGTAGAGACAGCTCTTCCTATTGCAAGGTGAACAGCCAGTGTTGTATCCAGAGGACAAGTGTCCACAACAGGAGAGAGAAGGCAAAGCTGCTTCCCATCCCAACACTGCTCTTACCAGCTTCCAGATCCCGCCACTGTTCCCTCCATAATAAACAGGAAGAACCCCGCTTTCATTCCTGTGACTGAGGGAGGCCACTGAGTGAAGATGAGCAGCTGTCTCCTTACGTCATCGCTTCCACAGTCCTTCCACGTAGCATGGGAGTGTCATGAGATCCAACCATCTACAGTTCTAACAATCTCTGAGCTGAACATCTCTGCAGCCTCGAAGGGACCCTGATAGTCCCTGCATATGTGAATGCTCCGTGCTCTTTGCCTGCCTTCCAAATTCATTCGCTGAGCTTTTTCTTCCCAGTTCCTCAGCGGCTTTCCGGAGAGTTGGGATTTTGTGGGTGATCTGAGAAGCAAACTTCTCCATTTGTTTGCCATTTGGCTTCCACTCTGAACCCCGCCCTGGAAAAGCGGTTTTAATGTAGCAGGGTTTAATGGTCTTTTACAGAGCTCTTAGATCCTGACTCACTGTTAGTCCTCACCCTTCAGTGGTACTAAAGGGGTTTGCTGTTTGCTTCTACGTGTCTGTGAAACTTCCCTTTTACGTGGGACCTTTGGAAGTCTGATGAGCAAGTCTACCTTAGGACAGGGTCGAGGATTCAAGCCTGTGACACAGTGCAGTTGCAGGTGGACCTTTCTTTCCTGCCCACCAGTTCCCAAATAACCAACACAGAGACTCAATATTAATTATAAAGGCTTAGCCAATAACTCAAGGTTATTTCTAACTAGTTCTTACAACTTAAAGTAGCCCATTTTTATTAATCTACAGTCTGCCATGTGGCGTTACCTCTTTTGTCTTGCACCTCCTGTTTCCTCTCCACGTCTCCCTGGCGATTCCTCTGACTCTGCCCTTCTTCCCAGTGTCCTTTAGTCTGTTTTTCCTGTCTAACTTTATCCTGTCCAGCTATTGGCCTGTCATCTTCTTTATTAAGCCAATCACAGTGTGATTTATATGGTGTACAGAAGGATTTATTCTACGGCAGGAAGTTAATTGCTTTCTATTTTGCTTTGATTGGATGTAGATTGTGGAGGTATATTTCTGTTATAGCTGGGATAATAGCAAGATGTTTTCCACATTTTATCAAACATGGCAGTTGCCTTCCGACACTGGCCACAATCACTGCTGCCCACTTTTAGTGACGAGCACAGTGTGCTGAGGTGACACAGGGAAAGGACCTGCTGCTGCTTCTGGGTGGGACCATGTTGTAACCAGTTGTAATTGTCTACTTGACACAGTATTTAATAGGCCAGGAAGAGAATCTCAGGCGGGATCATCTAGATCAGATTGGCCTGTGTGCATATCTATGGCAGGTTGTCTCGATGACATTTATTAATGTGAGAAGATCCACTGTGGGCGGCACCCTCCCTAGGCAAGGGATTCTGGACTGTAAAGTGTAGAGTGTTGAGCACAGATAAGTGTACATCCATTCATTTCTTTCTGCTCTTTCTGTTGAGTTGCTGCCTTCACTTCTGTGCTACAGTGGACCAGAGCCTAGAATTATGAGCTGACACAGACCAGGTATCCCAACACCCAGCTTTGTCATGGTATTTTTTAACAGCAACAAAAATAAAACTAAAATTTGTGGCCTCTCCTAAAAATTCGGGAATTCCCAAACACAACCACAAGTGTGTAATAGAAATAGCATCCATCTTAAAAAAACCATACTCTAAGGGTAATGTTGGATGTGTTCCTCAATTCAGCCTCTATTTGATTAATTTGTCTGAGCCTCATCACACAAAACAAAATGTCCCAAGCTATCTATGTGACATCAGGTCACTGGCTTTTCTGTATGTTTCCTTCTTCATCTACAACACAGATTTATGCTGGCTGACCCAGGTTCAGCTTATTAGTTGGTTTGGTTATTTTTTTTTAATACTAGTGACCCATTTGTTCCATTTAACCCAGTGTCACTCACTCAGCTACTACCAACAAAGGATACCCAGCATCACTGTCACTTGTGTGGACCCTGGGAAGTGTCAGTGCCCAGTCTAGGGTGGAAAGTATGTGAACTGGCCTGAACTTAGAGAAAGACAGACAGATATCAGTGAGCCTTAAGTCTGAGCCTATGGAAATTCCCAGGAATCCACAAGGATGACTCCAGCTAAGATACCTAGCTACAGTGAAGAGGTTGTCTGAACTGACCTTCCCATGTAATCAGATTGGTGATTACCCTGACTGTCATCATAGAGCTCTTGGGAACTCAAGGACTCTAGACAGACAGCTAGGGAACTTGCATGGGTCCAAACTAGGCCCTCTGTATATGGACCACAATTGTGTAGCTTTGTCTGTTGTGGGACCCCTGGCAGTAAGAACAGAATTTATCCCTGATGCATAAGCTGGCTTTTTGGAGCCCATCCCCTATGGTGGGATGCCTTGCTTAGCCTCGATGCAGCAGGGAGGACCTTGATCCTGCCTCAACTTAATGTGCCAGGCTTTGTTGACTTCCCATGGGAGGCCTTACCTTTCTGAGGTGTGGATGGGGGTGGGGGAGTAGGAAGGGGTAAAGAGGATGAACTGTGGTTGATATATAAAAGGAATAAAAAAGTAATAATGATAAAAAATCTGAGCCTATGATTTTAAATATTTTCAGAAGCATCCAGGAGACTGTGTGTAGTAAACATGAATTTCCAGGGCATTTTCTGAATTACATCGATGCTTTAACCATGAAAAGCATTGCCTCTCAAGAGGAGGGGCTCAGTAGCAGTCTGGCGACACTCCCGCTTACCTCCTTCCCTGTGTGTGACCACTCTTGCACGCTGCTGCTCTGCGGAAGCCCAGCTTCCTTCCTGTGGCTCCTCACCTACACCTGCCAGGTTCCTTCCCAAAGTCCTCTTGTCACATCTTGGCCGAGTGTAAGTGTATTCCCACGGGAACTGTGAGCCTAGAGCACTATTAGCTCACAGCCTGGGCCTAGAGTGTGGGGATTAGGAAACAGTTCCCATGAGAGCCCAGCAACATGGATTAGGGAGAGCGTCAAGGAGAGATAGGTACTCCAGCCCTTGTCAGCACAAGGTTCTCTTGCCAGCAAAGATAACGGCAGCATGGAGCATCGGAGACAAAAGATCAGAGTAAGAGCCACGCCAGGACTCCCCTCTGCACTCAGCTGGCAGCAGCAGTGCCATGCTGCCTGCTGCGCCCTTACACCATTTGCACAGCAAACATTTTCTTAATGTGCATGCATGAGCTGCACTCTTCCCTGTATCTTTGGATTCTGAGACGCCAGGATGATAGGGGCTGTGAAAGTGGGGTGGTTGGTTTGCGTCTGAAAACTGCTAGGAATTGGCCTCCTGTTGCAAGATGCACTTTCAAGGTGGGGCCCAAAGGGCTAAACTTGCACCGGTTGTTGTGCTGTGAGCATGCAAGAGCAACAGATGCTTGGCTTACACCTTGTGAAAATTTGGGCTCTTGGAGCAGACACTGTAAGTTCCAGTATAAAACTATGGCAATCGCAGGAAAATGCTAACCAACCACCCAGGAACTGGCATATGCTGTGTCTGTCTTTGTGTTTCTAGCCTGGTAAATATTTCATAAATGATAATGCTGGGATAGCAACTTCTTCCTCTCTTTGTCCTGGTGTTTTCCTAGGACAAATTGAATGGATCTTTTCTGAAAAATATCCTTCATTCCTATAGCTTTATAACTTATTGGAGAGGTTGGAATCTGTTCACTTATTTGAAATTTATATCATCTTGGTGTCTATAAGACACCCTGTTTTGTTTACTATTTCTTAAGAAAATGCTTTATTCCAATGCATGCCTGTGTGTGTGAACATGGGTATGTATACATGTGGATGCACATGAATATGTATGTGCGTGCATAAGCATATGTGTGCAGGTCAAAGAGAGACCAGTTTCAGGCATCTTCCTGGATCACTCTCCCTGTGGTTTTGAGACAAGGTCTCTCACTGAATGGGGAGCTTGGCCATTTGCTAGACTTGCTGACCATTGAGCACGAGGAATCTGCCTGTCTCTCCCATGCCAGCACTGTGGTGACAGATGTTTGGTTTGTCGCTGTTATGTGAGTGCTGGGGCTCTGAATTTAGGCCCTTGGCCCTTACACCTTTATTTCCATAGACACTTTAAACAGTAACAACAGTGTTGAGAAGCTTTCCTTCCTTGTATTGTCGTGTTCTCTAAGAGGACTCTCTTTGTTTTTGAAACCATATTCTTTCTGGCCACATCTCTGGGCTTAGTGTGATTTTGTGTTTCTCTGTTCCCACTGACTATAGAAAAAGGAAGGCTGAGAGCTGCCTGCAAGTCTTGCCTGAGGTTCTGGAGCACAGCCCTACCTTCCTTCTCTTTCTCGTTATAAAAAGATTTCAGTATTTTACCTTACTTTCCCATTAACGCGTGTAACATCAGATTAAAGTTCCTGGCCACAATGGCAGTGTATAAACAAGTAAGCAGCACAAAGTTGGCTCCTGTTGCTATAGAAACGCTCTCTGCAAAGTGGTTTGTTTCATTGAAGAGTGTTTTTTTTTCTTCTTTCTTTCTTTTTAAACATAGAGTAACTGTAATTGCCTTGCCAAAGGGTATGAACACGTTACAACGTCTCAGATTTTTGCCTCATTTATTTCCTAGGCCACACTCATTTATAAATGCCCTTAAGTAACAAGAGAGCCCTGCTCTGCCACACGGTGACCTCAGAGCACGCTTTAATTCTTAATGTCTCTGTTTGACTCTAAGAAATATTTCAACTTCAGTTTATAGCCGATTTTTTTAAGTGGGTGGACTGGAAAGGATGTCTTGTGGCAGACCTCTCTGATGTCTACATTCAGATCCCTGCGAGAATCTTCAAGGCTTCTGTCTCCCTAACTGACTCTTTGTAGACTGGACCGCAAGCCCCACTCAGACACTGCGGACGGTTTTTTATGTGTGGTGGGCTGCGTTATCTCCGACCCCCTCAGCCGGAGGAGCACCTATGATCCTGGGGTACAGCTAGTGTGTGCCTCTCAACCTGTCCTCTACCCGAGTTATTTTCAGGTGGTGTGTTGGCATGCCTGACCTATGCATTCCCAATGAGGTGCCCACTCCTGAACAAGGTACCTGTGTTAGAACGCGTTAGGTCCAGTGAGGGGGCCCAGTGAACAGAAGCACCTTCTGTACAACACTGACTTCCCTGGGATCAATGGGGAATTAGAGAACCAGCTCCTACAAGTTGCCCTCTGACCTCCGCACATACACTGTGGCATGTGTGCACAAGTGTTTGTGTGCGTGTCTTGTGCCACATGTGTGTACTGCGTGCAGAGAGTAGTCAGCTGCCATACAGGTGTTGGTAATTGATCCCATGGCTCTGAACCACTGAGCCATCTCTGCAGTCACACTATGGCACATGTGTACCTGCACACTCGCATGCACACGCTTACAATGCTAATAAATAAAATGAAATAATTAAAGTCACAAGTAACAAAACTAAGATTAGGGCATGAATATGCACTAATGTCCTGCAGTGATCTCTCAGATTAGTGAGAGAATATGTGGTTGCTAAGATGGTACTGTGTATTTCTCAACAGAAAGTTACAATCATCTTGCTACTTCCCAGATGAATAACGTTAGTGTCCAGTCACACTGTTTACACCAAAGACTGTGGTGTGCATCTGTTATAGTAATGCTTACCATTGATTTGCGTTCTTAAATTTTATGTTTTAAAAATAAGGAAGTCGGGGTTCACCACTTTGTGAGTTGTATTTCTGAATTCTATTTGCTTGTGAGACAACCTTCAAGGGCAGCTATCTTAGCAGAAGCCCTCTTTGATTGCTGGAGTCTGGAGCATGCATTCCAGGATCAACCCATTACTGAAATATAAGATAATCCCCTAACCCAAATAAACCTTAAGAGAGAAGGCTGGTGGGTTAAAGTGAGGAAGCCTCTTATTTGTGTTAAAAGGAATCCAGACAGGAGAAATAGTTTACAAAACAATTATCATTGCTTTTGTGACGCTGATGTTCATTCCATTTCTGAGTAGCGCAAAAAGTAAATCCTGGCCTTTGGGCCTCGACAATAGTGGGACCAGGTTTTACAGCAAACAGTAATTCTCCTCTATGCCTTGGAAGCCTTTGTTTTTTAATGTTACAGTGAGGCGTTGTTTAAAGGCTGTTTATTAAGCCCATGAATAAGATGTCATTTGGTAATTAAGTGCAGTTATATTGCAGATGTGCTCACGATTCCTCTCAGTAGAAAACACCAATGCAGTTTGGAGAGAGAGCTAAAAGTCTGGACACCTGAGCTCAAACTCTCTACTCCCAGGAGTCAAGTTGTGTTACCTGGAGACATCTAGGGTACAGGTGTCTTTTTGTATTGTGGTTTTTTTGTATGAATCAATTGGGACTTTTGTTTCAAAAGATACTTGTGTATCTGATAAATCATTGATGCTGCTGTTGAATCTGCTGATCATAGAACCAAGAAGAATCACTCCTGTTCATGTGTGTGTGTATGAGTGAGTGTATGTATATGAGTTTGTATGTGTGTATATATGTGTGTGTATTGTGTATATTTGTGTGTGCAAGCACATGGACATACTGATAGTGAAAAGAGTTCATGAAACCCTAAATAGCAGCTTGAGGCTGTGGAGGAATAGATATGATGGTTGGGGGTAAATTTGGGTTATTTTAGGGCATTCAACACTTTACCCTTCACATGAATATCTCAGCCTGAAGCATTATGTTTCAGCATAGAGCTATGAATGGCACTTGCAAGGTGCCACGTATGGGTGTGTCTGGCCAGGGCTGAGGAGAGGGTCACGTTTGGCAGTGGCAGCCCCTAGGAACACTCTTTCGAGAAATGCTGTGAAGAGCAGCCCTGGCCTTATTGCTCCCAGCTGTTTCTGTCTACATATATGTGTTCTTTGCTCTCCCCTTTTTCCTAAGCTACCACTTTCTTTCTCCTGCATTTATCTCCATTCCAGTCAGACGCCTCCCCCGACACAGCTACACCAATCCCCTTACAAGTTCCCCTTGTAGGAGCCATCACACACGCTCAGTAGGACCTATGACGGTAATTTTAAAGGAAAGATGACCACATTGTCTTTATGCGCTTCGTGTGGTCCTGGTATGGTCTAAAGCATCTGTTAAGTTTGTTTATCTGTTGTTCATACTAACCCTGGAGGTGCGTATGCAGACTACCCGCATTTTATCTGTGGAAGGGGGACATTTCTAACCAAGCGAGGCACAGGACCCCTTGTATTCCTTCCTATTTGGTAATCTCCACCATGGGAGTAGGGGACGTACCTCTCCTCTTTTTCTTTAAAATTTAGGTTTCTTGGATTTCTTTCATGTGTATGTGTGTGCGTGTGCGTGCGTGTGTGTGTGTGTGTGTGTGTGTGTTGGCCAGGGGGCCAACACTGGGTGTCTTTATCTACTGTGCTCCACATTACAATTTGCAAAAGAGTCTTTCCCTCAACCTAGCTGACTGGACAGTGAGCTCAGAGGATCTGCCTGTCCCGTCCCCTGCCCAGCAATGGGGCCAGGGGCCAGTACAGCCACACCTAGCTGTATGAGTGGGTGCAGGGGATCTGAACTCAGATCCTCATGCTTATGCAGTTAGCATTTTGCCCACCCCATCTCTCCAGGTCCTAGGGAAACGTCTTTGACAGCTCCTTTGGGTGTGCGGTGACTTGTCTTCACGCCAGTACAACGTGAGTGGACCACAAGGGTCACATAGCTGCTTCCTTCCGTGCTCTTTGATCTGCACTGGACTTTGTTCCCGTGTCTCCAGAGAGATAGGCCGATCCTGAGGAGTTAGGGGACAAGTCAACTGAGCAGGTGCTCCAGGGGAAACTGAGGAAGGTTGATGGCATTAGCGGAAGGTGGGAGCGGCAGAGAAAGGGTTGGTGCTGTGACCGCTACCAACCAACACAACCTCACAATCGCCACTTCCAGATGACATTTCTGAGAAATGTTGGTAAGTTGACGAGTTGGTGGGAGAGCTTCCTGTCTTTACCTTCCATTCCCTTAGCTCATGGCAGGGTCGGCTGTGCCCTGGAGGAAGTCGGGCAGATGTCCCAGGGAAGTTCACGGCACACACCCAGGGCACAGAAATGTGATTTTCGTAAACTGACAACAGACTTCTAGAACGGATGAACCAACGCTCTCGCCAGTCCTGCTACTGTAAAGGATTCATTTACGTTCTGTTTGTGGTGTGCAGAGACACGGGTGCTGTTGAATGACACCTCTAATTGCTGTTTTCTCTAATAACAAAATGCTGCTATGAATAGCTGGAGATTAAGCAGCTCAGATGATTCGTACACCCGGTGCTTGTTACCCTCATCTTCACAAAAAGAAGGACACAGCTCCTAAGACTTTATTACCTGTTACGTAGACTCCTGACAGCCTAGAGCGTGTGTTCCCTCCCTAGGCTCTCCAGAGACGCTGTCACCCGCAGCCCCTCACCACCTTACTTGTTGTTACCGGGAGAGTGATGGAAGGTGATGGGGGACTCCATGCCTACACCAGGAGATTCAGATCCGTGCCATGGAAACGAGACGACGCTGCAGACATGTCGCGTCGTCAAATTTAATTATTCCCGCTAATTTTTTATCTCTCACACAGTTCTTCAATGTGGCCCCATTTCTAGCATAGCTGTGGGGCTGAACATTGGGCTGAAATAGGACCTGTGATTGGAGCTCCGATGGGCTTGCTTTTAAGGTTAAAAGAGATTGGTACTGTGTTAAATTACATGATAACAGAAAAATAAAGCAAAAGATAAAAGGACAGCAACGCTGGGGCGTGGTTAGGTTGGGGTTGCAGAATGCGGTCTTGCAACTTATCCACTAACTACCTGTTTTGTTTTTTTTTTTAAACCTTCCTCTGAGTTACATTAAATGTGATGTTCTTTAATGGCTCCTACCTGAGACATCGGTGCTATTGCCGGGCCCTGGCTGGAAGAAGGAGGACCCTTAGAGGCACTTCAGCCATTCCAGTACCAAGGGGACACCTCAGGCCACCACCCAGGAAGCCTTCTTTGGAGCTCAGTTACCCCCTGAGTCAGCGACCACTTGCCATGCAAAGGAGAAGGCCCCATTGTCCCCATCCTCAGCTCTGCAGCCATCTGCTGGGGTTCTTCCAGGAACACTGGTGTCTACTCTGATGACAGCCCTTCATGTCCCAGTGCCTTAGACTTGACACTCAGGCCTTGTTCTTGTCCCTCATTTCTGTGTCTGAGCTGGTCGGGACAGTTGCACTCTGGAGCTAACGTGGGGGATTTTTATGCCTATGCCTTAGAGTGGCTACTAGGTCAAGTTTTTTCAGACATTTCCATTTTTTCCCCCAGCCATGAGGGGAGCAGCTGGGATGGACAAAGGGAGAACCACTTCCGCCTTCTCTCTCTTTGGGGTTCATGTGCCTGTGGTTAGGGCTCTGCCTATGTGGGAATGATCAAGCTAGGAGTGCCAGCTTCGGCGGTGTTGTGGCAAAAGAGCCAGTGGAGAGACAAGGGGCTAGCCATGGAGACAACGGACATGGGTTGGGTACCAGGTGACAAAGTGAGGTCCAGTCTGAGACAGACACGTGAGAGTCCCCTTCCTGTCTGAGCATCAGCTTGTGGGGACAGGACATCCAGCAAAGTGGAGTTGACTGCCCCCACAAACACAGTAATCAGAGAGAAAGAGGGGTTCCAGCCTGGGGGTCAGAAGGCAGGAAGAGCTCACAGTGACGTTCTAGGAGTAGTAGGCAGCCCATCATTGTTAGAGCACATGCTTCTCAGGCTCCTGAGTTAATGCAAGAAAGAGCCTGGGACAAAGATCAGTGAGGAAAACATGTAGGAAGGAGGCTTTGCATGGTGTTCAGGAAGACAGTCTGGGAGGTGGAGTGTAGGGGTGCCCAGGGGTCCCCAGTTGTGTCCCTCGTGGAGCAGAATCCAGAGGAAGAACCGAGGCCTGGTGGTCTCCCCATCTGGCCTCTCTATCCGTGACCCTAAACTGTAGAGAGTTAGGGCTGAGAAACCTGCCTCCACGGCTTATCTTTCTGGTAGCATGTGGCATTAAACAATTATTTCATGATTAATTTATTAGTTCTAATACATTACTTCACCATGCAGTGTTACTAATTAAACATCAGATGTTAGTTTTCAAGTGTTTTAAGCTAACCCAAAATGTTCCTATATAATTGATCTACAGCTATATTGTGTGTGTGTGCGTGAGTGTGTGTGTGTATATGTGTGTATGTATCTAAGTGTTGTATGGGTGTTTATTCATACATGGATATGAGTACACATATATATATAAGGATATGCACATTGTATAGTTGTCCAATGACAACACCAGGCATGGTTCCTCAGGTGCCTTCCGCCATTTCTTTTTTGAGAAGTGTCCCTCACGGGAACAGCTTGACCCTGCACATCCAAAGTTAGGGTTACAAGCACATGCCACTGTGCCCTGCTTTTGATATGGATGTTAGGGTTTGAATACAGGTTCTTATGCATGCAAAACAGTTCACAGAGTGAACTATCTTCTCGATCTGTGTTTTTTTAAGGTCTCATAGTCTGCCTGTTGAGAGCCCCCATGCATCTACCCATGTTAGAGACCTATTACTGTGGGTGTTCAGGTAGTGAGACCAAAGTTTCTGCTACTTAGCAACCCCTAATCCTGAGGAGTCACCATAGTCCAAACATGTGACTGTTGACTTGGTTCAGGACTGGCTACTAGGATAACGACTCCTGTATCTCTGTCGCACTCCAGTGCTCCCTGACTTGCACTAAATCCCGTTTCTGCTCTGTCAACAGACCAGCAATACTCATGGTCTCCCACGTCGCAGCACTTCAATGAGGAGAGGTATTCGCCCGCACCCAGGAACATGAAAGGGTTAACTGGAAGCCGGACCCAGCCCCAGCTGTGTGCGGGTCATACCTGTGGCCTGTCACCCCCTGATGACTGCGAGCACCCCCACGACCACATGCACCATGGGCCAGATGTGCGGCAGCCCTACCTTCTCAGCCCGGCTGAGAGCTGCCCCATGGACCACCACCGCTGCTCGCCCAGGAGCTCCGTCCACTCCGAGTGTATGATGATGCCTGTGATGCTGGGTGACCACGTGTCTAGTAGCACCTTCCCCAGGATGCACTACAGTTCACACTATGACACGAGGGATGACTGTGCCATGACCCACACGAACACAAAGGTAAACCGCATCCCCGCCAACCTTTTGGACCAGTTTGAGAAACAGCTACCCCTGCACCGGGATGGTTTCCACACACTGCAGTACCAGAGGGCCTCCGCTGCCACTGAGCAGCGGAATGAGAGTCCAGGCAGAATCCGGCATCTGGTCCACTCCGTCCAGAAGCTCTTCACCAAGTCTCATTCTTTGGAGGGATCATCCAAGAGCAACATCAATGGGACCAAGAGTGAGAGTCGGGTGGACGACCACCACCACAGCCACCATTCTAAACACAGCAAAAGGAGTAAAAGCAAGGAGCGGAAGCCGGAGGGCAAGCACAAGTCTGGTATGAGCAGCTGGTGGAGTTCTGACGATAACCTGGACAGTGACAGCACATACCGGACACCCAGCGTGGCCAACCGCCACCACATGGACCACATCTCCCACTGCTACCCCGAGGCACTGCAGAGCCCCTTTGGGGACCTCTCACTAAAGACTTCCAAAAGCAACAGTGATGTTAAGTGCTCAGCCTGCGAAGGCTTGGCCCTGACGCCCGACACCAGGTACATGAAGCGTAGCTCTTGGTCCACCCTCACGGTGAGCCAGGCCAAGGAGGCCTACCGCAAGAGCTCCCTGAACTTGGACAAGCCCCTGGTCCACCCAGAGATCAAGCCTTCCCTGCGGCCGTGCCACTACCTCCAGGTAAGGCTCAGGTGACTGTGACCTCGTGCAGAAGGTTTTAGCCACTATTGACATTTGCCTTGTATCGATGCATAAGGTACAAAGTGAAGTCTGAAGGTGTGCTTGCCTTTTAGGGTTCCAAAGCAAGCCAGTGTGCTTGCTTTACCTACCTCTGGGTTGTAAATAGAGCTCTCCAAGCCCACATGAAGCCCAGACAGAAGGCCAAGCTAGTGTTCCCTTTGAGAATTGTGTTACTGAGACATAATGTTACTGAGACATAACGTTGCTACGTCTTATTTGTGTGGTACAGTCATTTGGTACATGGTGCTGCAAGCTTTGCGATCCTCCATGTCAGTGAGTTTTGTGGGAACTATACAGCTTTTCCCCCTAGTTGTTCGGTATTAGAAATTATTGCAACCAGGAATTTCCCTGCTAAAATTCTTGGTTGTTTTTAGAGACTAAATCTCACATTTTAATATAGGCTGACCTTTCACTCAGCATGCAAACCAAGCTGGCTTTGAACCCTCAGCAAAAGGCTGGTTGGGATTATAAGTGTGTTCCACCATGTCTGGCTTAACCTGCCATGACTTTTAAAGTTTTTATTATTAGCATATATTAATTATACAGACTAGTGGGTCTCATAACATTCTCCTACATGTAATACTTTGATAATTCTTTCATCATGTTCACCCCCATTCTCTTGTTGATAGTCATGTAATTCCTGAGTATATAATGCCAGGTTCAGTGTAGTCACCTTGCTCTACAATAGCTCTCTTGGATGAACTCTTCTGATGTAACTGAAATCAGACATCTTTCTACAATCCCCCAGCCCCTGATAACCCCCTTTACACTCTGCTTCTGTGCACCCAGCTCTTGAGCTTCCATGTGGGGATCCTGTGTGGTGTGGAGTTTGTCTTTCTGATTTCCATTTGTTTCACTAAGTGCACCGCACTCCAGGTTGTCCCTGTTGTAGATGGCAGTCATTCTCCCTTAGGACTGAACAGCATCCTATGCTGTGTGTGTATCCCTTCTACTCCCTCCCTGGTGCACATCAGGTTGACTTCCTACGCTGTCTTCTGTGAACAGGGCCACAATGTGACAGGAAATGGTTGTGGGTTGCATTTGGGCTGTCCCTTAAAGCATCATTCCAATGTGACAATCCATCCCTTGGTGCCAGGGACTTAGCAAAACAACACAAATATCCTGACCACGTAGAAGATTGTGCCCTTAGGTCAGCCTTTGCGTGAGGTCAGTTCTCTCATGTGACAGCGGCATCCCTAAGCCGTGTGGCATGTGGTGATGACAGGAAGTTGTGCCTGTGGTCAGGGTTCCTGTCCCCAATGGTGTGGATGAGATGGATTCACCAAAGGCAAAAGCATATTACAGACAGTGCTGGTGGGATCCTGAGCGCTGTCCCGTTCTGCATTTTATATAGTTGCCCTCTCTGTCTCCTGATGGCTCGCTCACCAAGAATGACAGGGGAGGCCTGAGCCTCCAAAGACAACCTCAGCGCTTCGGATTTCCTAAAAGACGTATGTATTCGATATTCACAGATCTCGAATCCTACCCTCTAAGAACCAAAACTTGGCCTAGCCATGTGCTGGCTTAGAGACGCCCGTGTGGATACTGAGTAATGGCGCTAAACGCCGGCTGAGTCATCAAGTGGCCAATTAACGAAACAGATGAACAACTGTGAATCCTGGGAGTCAGGTGGCGGAGGCTTCCATCAGCGCCACCTCCTCCTGGTATATCGTCCAAGGCTCACAGGCTCTGTTTTGAAAGGCAATGCTAACCAAATTGCTTGTATAGACAGATTTATTCAAAGAGACAAATTGGTAGTTAGATAAAGTATTATTTTTATAGCAGTGGAAAAGGGCTTAAATTCTGCTTGTCGTTGGCAAACCTTAGTGATATCCAGATGTGAAATGTTCTCTCATCTAAAGGAACACGGCGAGTGAAGTCGGGGCCCTCTCTGGTTCTACCACTCTTAGAAAAGCGAAAAACTGGTCTGCTTTTTCCCCCCTTTGTGTCTAGGAACTCTGCTGCAGTGTTCCCGGAACACGAGGCAGCGCTGTTACTGTGGCATCTCACCCCACTCCCGTCCTGAGCTCTCAGCTCTGCACTTCACCCTCACCCCCTTTTCAGCCCCCAGATACCCGGGTCTACCATCCCTGGAATGGCAGTGCTCTTCTCTGCCCTCTGGTCACCCTGTCCTGGGCGTCTGTTCACTGAGAATATCAATCGTTATCAATGAGTGAGTGTGAGACCACTCTTACCATCCTCTCACCTCGAACTCTGTGACTCTCTGGTGGCTTTGCTTTCTCTACACCGTACCCTTCCCCTACCAGGTGAGGTAGAAAGGGTCCCTGCAGATGATGTCATTGAAACTTAGGATTCCATAATCTGTCTCTGAAAAATCCAGGCTGCGGGGCTGGGAAGACTGCTCCTTGGGCAAAGCGCTTGCCGCAGAAATCTGAGGACCAGAGTTCGGATCTCCAGCACCCATGTAAATGCCAGATGAGCATGGCGGACTGCTGGTGATCCAAGCATGGAGAAGACAGGGACCAGGGGTCCCCAAAGTTAGCAGGCTAGCCAGACTAGTCAAAAGAGCAAGTTCTGGGTCCAGTGGGGAGCCGCTCTCCAATGCATCAGTCATGTGGAGAGTACGTGAAGAAGGCACTGCCATTAAATTCTGGCCTCCTCATGCATGTGCACACATGTGCAAGTGCACACACACACACACACAAAGACACTCACAATCGTGTGCATATGTAACAAAGATGCACACTGAAGGATACAGGCTGCTGCCTAGGTAAAACATCTATAGTGTGTGAGCAGGCATGAAAAGCTATCAGACACCAAGTCATTCTTCAGGTCTTCCCAATGGCTTCTTCTCTCCGGTGGTTCCTGAGTTGGAAGCCACATGGCAGGCTGCTGTCCTGTGCCGGATCTGTTGTTCGCACCTTGTAATCTGCACAGTGCCCTCTGCCTCTCTCTCTCTTCTCTCCTTCAGCCTTGGACTTCTTTTTAATTAAAATTCCTTGGTTTTGGAACCACTCTTTGTCCGACCAGTCTGGGTGTCATGCCAGATGTTTCTCTGGCCTCCAGCTGCCACAGGCCTGGAAGCTAGCCACCAGCTTCTGGACTTCCCTGCCCCAATGGCTTCTCACCGTTCATGTGTGTTGATTGCTCAGTATTGTAAGCAGTCATGTCTCATCCAGCCTCTCCAAGCCTCCAGCCTCCCTGCCAGTCCCTCCTCCATCTCCCCTGGATCTCCCTACCCCTTTGCCTATAGCTGTAGGTGGAGGCTGCTTGTTTGTTCCCTGCTACCCAGACCTGAAATTATCACACATAAACTGTATTAATTAAAGCACTGCTCAGTCTATTAGCTCAGGATTCTTATTAACTAGCTCTTACATCTTAAATTAACCCATTTCTATTATTTTGTATTTTACCATGAGGTTTGTGGTTTATCTGTAAGGTTCCAGCTGGCGACTCCTGTCTTTCTCCTTTGGCAGCTAGCTACATGGCATCTTTTCGACCCCACCTACTCTCTCTCTACATCTCTGTTCAGATTTTTTGCCTGGCTTTACTCTACTAATCCATTGGCTGCAGGCAGCTTTTTTATTAACCAATGGCAATAAAACATATTCACAGCATACAGAGGGGAATCCCACATCCTATAGCTAGACGCCAATTGGGAGCGTTGGCCAAACAGTCAGTGGCAGATCCAGCTGTTATCTTACCAAAATGTAGTTTGCAAATGTGGACACTTCGTGTCCCTTCATGGTAGCATGCAAAAGCCAAGTAGCCTGGAATGGTGCAGGGAAGAGATGAGATGCCTGGAAGACAGCCCTAAAGTAAAGTTCCCCTAGTACCACATAAAGCTACAGCAGGACACAGCTGAAAGGGAGGAAGATGGTCATACAACCCTACCTACAAAGTCCAAACCGCCTCAAGTCCTCCGTCAACCTCCATCAGTCCCTCATCAAGTCCCTTGGCTGGGCCTTGCTAACCATGGCACCTGCAGGGGACCCAGACCTGTCTCCTCCCAGTGTTAATGTCAACAACCATGGTCTCAACAGTAAACCTGTAGCGGGGAGGTTTGAGGACCCCGAAAGGAAATTGTGGCTTCCACCAGGAGCCCCACCCCCACCCCAAATACCTCATTTCCTGAGAGTCTTCCCTCATACGCCGTTCTCCGTCCATTTTCACCTCTGAACAAAGTCCTTCCCCTCTTCCCAGCTGTCCTCTGTCTGTCTCGCCCTATCGCTTGTGGGAAGATTTATGAAATACACACATCTCCTCAGGCAGCGTTTGTCCCCGGACCCAGCTGAATGGATGTCTGGGTGCATTCAAAGGTATCCTCACAGGGCTGTCCTTCATGCTGGTGGCACTAAACTTTCCCGTGGAAAGATCCCCGGTCTGGGCCTCACAAGCCCAGACTTCATTTCACAGCCAGCAATGGGAATTAAGGAAAAAATTAAAGGAATGTGCCCACGGTACTTTGTGAGGACATGGTCTAAGAGACCTAGAAGTCTGTGCCCAGGGGCAGTGTTCTTTCTTTTTTTATTTTTCACCCAAAACTAGAGATTTGCGGTTGAATAAAAGGACACCTTTCCGCCTCCACCTTTGGCTGATCCGGTAACACACAGTTAGCATTCAAGGAAGACTTGTTTGTAAGTAGTTCGAAACACAGTCAATAGAACTGGCGGGGAATCCTGGCCTGTGTTCTTCTCTGAAAAGGCTTTTGTTCTTTCATTTTCTGCCTCAGCAGACAAACTGTCTTAAGGCCAAACTTGGAATAATATGGCAGGTGCGTGGGCCATGATCCACTGCATCCTGCTCAGGGGCCAGGCGGTTCCCTGTGTCCTGAGGAGGAGACACTAGCCTTGGAGGTTACCTGGTACCAGCCCAAGGAGGTCACAATTGCTCTGCCCCCTGAAAAATGTTTTCTTCTCTCAACCGTTATGAGCAACAAACCCCTGCATCTACCATGCCTCCCTCACCTCCCTCTTTGACCTCCGTATTCTCTCTGACTTGGCTGTCTCCCCACGTGTAGTCTGTAACTACATTGACCCTGGTTTCTTTGACTCCTGCAAGTAAAGAAAAGCCTTTGGCGTTTCTGGTTTGCTGGGTTTGTAGCCAGGAACAGGTATGTTTTAGGCTTTCGTTTGTTTTGTTTTAACAAATGATACTCCTACGTTTTGAAAGGTTGAGAGTGAAGGTGTGGAGAAAGGATAAGGAACTGTTGTTCCCGTTGAGCAGTCTGCAGTGATCTGCTTCTGACTGGTGTTGCCCTGCCCTCTCCTCTCAGGTCTCCGCAGCCTGCTGCCCTCCTGAGCTCTTTCCCATCCATCCATATACTGGAAAGAACAAAATGAAAGAGGGATAAGGGATAGAGTAGAGGTCCTGTGGAGGTTCCAAACAAGGGGACACGACAGACGGGACTGTGTAGGGTGTCTGCTGGGATGCTCAGAGCTGTTAACAGCCCCAGTGTTCACTTAGAGCCCCTCTTAAGCTCCTTCCCTTTAACGGCCTGGAATGAATTCACAGTGAAAAGATGGTCTCCACTTAACATTAAAAAAATACAACTTAAAAATCCCATTTTCCCCACTTACATTTGCTCATCCCAGCAGCATTTATATCTGCATTCACATTTACATTTAAATTTGCTTCAATCAGCATTTAAGAAGAATTTCAAGAGGCACACAGCCCTGGCCAGTGGCTTCCACAAAGCCCCTAAGTGAACACTGGGGTTGTTGACAGCTCTGAGCATCCCAGTAGACACCTTACACAGTCCTGTCTGTCTTGTCCCCTTGTTTGGAACCTCCACAGGACCTCTACTCTATCCCTTACCCCTCTTTCATTTTGTTCTGCTCTTTTTTAACTGACAGGCACTTGCTGTGTGTGTATATTCAACACGTATAAATAGACAGGGGTCAAATCAAGGAATAGATCATCTCCAGGTCCATGTCTCCTCGTGTTTATCGCCTTGGAGTTCCTCTTGCTGGCTCATCATAAGGATGGGAGGGGATGGACACCACAGGCGTTCATTGTGCTCTGCAGAACACCAGCCCTTACTCCTCCTGTACCAACCCTGTTGTCTGTCCTCCCTGTTCCCCTCTCCTCTCACCCTTCCCAGACCTCATTAGTCACTGCTCAACTATCTTCATTTTGGTCATCAATTTTTTTTATCTTCAACCAATGAATGAGATAGATGGTGTGTGTCTCTCTTCTCCTGACTTGTTTTATTTACCATAATGTACTCCATTTCCACCCATATTGTTGAAAACGGCAAGATTTCCTCTTTTGCGGCTGTGTCTATTTATGTGTGTGTATCAGTGTATGTTACATATATTAATATATCATATTTTCTTTATCTGTTAGTTAATGATCACCTATATCGATTCCACACTATTGGAACTAGGCTGCAGTTAAACATGGTTTTATAGGTGTCTCTCTAGCATCAGATTTCATTCTCTTTTGGGTATATACCAGTAGTGTGATCCCTTTATAAATAGGTCTAGTTTTTGGATATTTTTCAGGGGAGGGGGGACTCTATCCCATATTTGATTGTGGCAATACTGGTTTACACTCCCACCAACAGTGAGCAAGGACCGTTGCCCTTCTGTTCCCTTGGCAGAACTTGTGTTTGTGTTGAACTTTGGTAAAAGTCAGGCCGGGTAGGCTGGCCTCTCACGTCTGTTTGGATTTGCATTTCCCTGATGATTAGCTGTTGGTCATTTTTTCTCAAAGAATTGATGACAATCCTCTATAGGAACTGCTCTGTTAATTTCTCCATCTTTTAATAGGATTATTGGGAGGGTGCTGTTGAATTACTGGAGTTATTTATGTATTTTGGAATTTATTACTGTACATGGTAATCCAAGATCTTGTGAGCTGGAAGCAGGAGGATTAGGAGTTCAAGGCCAGCCTTAGTTACTTAGTGATTTCCAAGTTCTGTCTCAAAAAGGGAGGGAGGGAGAGAGGGAGGAGGGAAGGAGGGAGGCCAGGAAGGAGGGAGGGAGGGAGGGAGGGAGGAAGGAAAGGAAGATATTGTCCTGTGGGAAAAGGGGGAACCACTAGATTGACTCATGTGATGGGGGCTAGGTAGCCCAACAGTGGCTGTCTGCACACACAAGAAGCTGGGAACCTAGTAGCTGATGGGCTTAGGAAGCCGGATGTCTCTCCAGTTCCAATCTGGTGAGGAGACTCTTCAGGAGTCCTAAAGAGTTGCTTGGAAGGCTGAATAAGCTAAAGTCTGATGCCCGCTGAGGACAGTAATGGCAGTGGCAGCAACAGATGGCAGAATAGAAGCACTCACCACCGAGAAGTGAAGATGGCCTGGCCAGCAGCAAGGCTTTCATCCCTGCATCGGGGTGGCACTAGAAGACCCTGACCGCTCTGAGTGATAGTTTCCTCGGCTCAGATCCCTGAAAATGCCCGCAGGGATCTGCCCACAGGTGTGTCTCTTAGTTGATTCCTGTGTCATCAGGTTGATCAGTATCAACCGTCACAACTGGAGAATATCCCAATGTTGTGGGGGTTGCTTTGTTCACTCTGTCGATTGCTTCCTTGGCTGTTCTGAAACTTCTTCATTTTATAAAATCTCATTTGCTGTTATTGTTCCAATTTCCAACGTGTCTGAGTCATCTGGAAACCATCTCTCATGTTGACACCTGGAGTTACCCCTGTGTTTTCTACTAGTCAAACAGTTTCTTCTAGACTTAAGAGTTTCAGTTCCTACATTTGGGTCTTTGATCCATTGTGAGTTTATTTTATACAGGGTGAAAAACAGGGGTCTAGCTAGCTTCATTCTTCTGCATGGGGCTATCTAATTTCCCAGGTACCACTGGTTGTTGACTCTGTCTTTTCTCTTGTATCTGTTATTTGCACCTGTCTGCATTTCCCATTTTTCTAGTCTGTCCTGTTGATTTATGAATCCGTTTTTATGAGTTTACCACCATGCTGTTTTGATCACTGTAGTTCTGTAGTATAATCCTGTTTCTAGCATTACTCATTCTCACAATGACTGCCTTTACTATCCAGGTGAAGCCGCAAAACAATCCCACACAAGTTAAGAATTTTGAATAATAAAAAGGGTTATTTATTTGAGGGTAAAAACTTACAGATCACCATCCCAAACTACAGTCCTCTCCTCACAAACAGGAAACAGAGAGTCAAGCCCCTGGAAAAGGAACCAGAAGCAAGAGAGAGAGAAAGAGCACGCCAGGTGGGTTTCTGCTGCTTTTTAAAAGTATAAGAGACCACGCCCCAATGGGCTGGTATCTTAAAGGCTATTGACTGAAGGAGTGGAAGGAGCTCCCACAGCATCCAGGAACTTTTATAATTTAGGATTTTTTTCTATTTTACTTTTTGGTTGTGAGCCTAGCCTTTAACAGCTCAGTCATCCCTCCAGCCCTCTCTTTTAATGAATAATACATGGATATTCTGTGGATGGTTACATTAAATACATTAATTATTTTGGGTTGTCTTTTGGGGGTCATATATGTTTTAATAATATGAACTGTTGTAACCCATTAACATGGGAGGTCATTCCATTTGTGCATATGTCCATACCTGTGCATTGATGGAGAGAGAGGGAAAGAGGAATCTTCAAATTCCTTCACTGGGCTTTTACACTTTTCATTCTAGAAGACACTCATTTCCTTCATCAAATTTTATTCCTAGATATTTTATTTTCTTGTAGATGCCATGAATAAGATCACTTTCATAGCTTCATTATTAGCAAGTTCATATTGATTTGTAGCCGTGTTATTGAGTTTTGCATGCTGGCTTTGTATTTTCCAGTTTTACTGAGTTCATTCATCAGTTCTCACAGGACTTGGGTGGAGTCTTGAGCATTTTCTGTATGAAAAAGGAGGGGTCGTTTTACTTTTCCTGGTTCCTCTCACACCTCTCGTTTCTTTCCCTGATGTAGCTGTTCTGAGACTTCGTACTGTATACTACCAATAAGAATAGTCACAATCGATAGCCTCCTTGTATTGAGGACCTTAAAGAGACATTTTCAACACCTCCCCCACCTGACCCCATGCGATGCTGGCTATGGCTTTGTTGTATAAAGTCTTCACTATGTTCAGGCATATTCCTTCTGTGCTTAACTACTTAGGGGTTTATCATGAGAAGACCTACAAGTTGTGTTTGTTGGGATAGTCAGTCACTTGATTTTCTTCTTGCCTTCTGTTGACGAAGTGGATTATTGGCCTGCATGTGTTAAACCATCCTTGCCTTCTTGAGGTACATGTCTCCTGGCTGTGCTGCATTAGCTTTAGTGGTCCATTTGGATTTGTTTTGCTGTCATGTTGAGAATGTTCCTCTGGGTTTCCGTCAGGGATGTTGACCTTGCTTGTTTGCTTGTGCCCTGTCTGGTTTGGCTACACAAAATGAATGAAGTCTCCTCTCTTTCCGTTTTGGGATTACTTGGAGAGGAATTCATGTTTGTTTTTTTTTACAAGTTTAGTAAAATGCAGCACTGAATCCATCTGGTCCTGGATTGAGTTTTTTTTTTCTTATTGTTTGTTTGTTTGGTTGGTTTTATTTTTCTTTGTTTAGGGATGTTTTACTGCTGGTTTGGTCTTTTTTCTTGTTTTTGGTTATGAAAGTTTCCTACGTCCTTGTGGTTCAGTGCTGATAGATCATATGTGTTAAATTCACATCCCATAAGCTTCCCAAATCTGTCAGCAACACCATTTGTCAGTTTTTTATGATGCGCCTTTGTGTTTCTGGTCACCAGTTGTAATGTGTTCTTTTTCATCTTTGATTTTGTTTTCATCTTCTCTCTTTATTTTTAATAAGCTTAACTAAAAATAGCATTAAGCCATAAGGATATTTTTTTTTATCATCGACCCCAGGAGAAGTGGATTGGCTCACCATAGAGGTCACTCAGGTACCGCCAGGGCAGTCAGGGGACGTGTGAGTGCCCACCGAAGCCTTGCGATCTCCATGGGAATGAGTGGCAGAGCAAGGTCAAGTGAGGACAGGATGGTTCTGTGTGGATGCTAAATTCTGTTCCCAAGTGTCTGCAGCAGAGGGGCAGTGACCTCAGTGTGGGGCCCACAGGAGAGAATGGGGTGAGCACTCTGGTTTTATGAAGTTGCTATGGAAGATGAGCTTGAAAGTTACCTACTGCCCCTCGGACCTGATACCCTGAATAAAGCTGTGTTGCCATGGCTCTCAAGACCACGAAAGTCAAAGCATCAAAAACACTGAAAGCCAACAGGTCTCACACACAGAGGCATAGAGGCATGCCTAGGGAAGAAGTCAGGTGCCATGCAAAGGAAACAGTGAAGCCCCAAAACAATAGATTACTTTAAGCAAAGTGTCCCCGACATGGCCTCATAAGAAAAAGCCAGAGCAGAGTGCCACCATTTTAACCTTGACACAGAGATGTGGGGCTTGCATCAGAGGTTCTTCCTGAGCACCCTCCATGGAGTGCTAGGAAATATCTCCCCTCCATAGTTTAGTAAGTAAAAGGGATATGAACCATGCCCCCCAACTTAGCCTTGATTCAGAGCTGTGGAGCCTATGTCAAAAATCTCCCTGCCTATTCTCCATAGAGCCACCTGGGTACCTGGGCCAGGCCACCTAAGGCCCAGCTTTCTCATAAAGATCAGATTTGAGACTCAGCTTGGGTCTCCTGCCATCTCTGGCTTTTGTCACAAGAGAGTGTTTACCTACAATGTCCCCACAAGCTCTTGTCCTTTGTCGCCCTGACCCCGGGTCCCACCGTAGCTGCTCTGAGTCCTCCAGCACTAAGCAAGAGTTGATTGGAGTTGAGCACTCAGGCCCTCTCAGTGCTGGCCTGCTGTGGAGCTGCATTTACTGTCTCCAGAATACTTTCAACCCACACAGGCTCCAGTGGGCCTCATTTCGTGTGTAATGATGCCCAAAGAATGGCTCTCCAAAAAAGCACTGGAAGAGAGACAGATGCAAACAGAGGGGGAAAAGAAACAGGCAGAGACAGACAGACAGAGACAGACAGACAGACAGACAGACAGACAGACAGACAGAGAGCTCCATGGGAAAGGAAGGACCATTTAGCCAAGAGCTAGTGAGTGAAAATGACTTTTGAGCAGGAAGCTGGTGCCCAGATCCTGGAGGGATGGATTATGCATATACTTAAACTCCAGTGTATCTATGGAGATGAGAATTGTTTGCTCACACCGTGGTGTAGAAAGAAACACAGGCATGGGTCTGAGACTGGCCTTCATAGCTAATCCTTCTCCGCATGGTTTCTTAGTGTCTGTGGGTACTCCTTCCCAGTCCTGGATGCCCTACATTCTGCCATTTATATCCAAAAACCTCTTATAGCTCTCTCTGCTCATCTGCTAAGCTCTCGGCGTCAGTCAAAACTCGCCAGCACAAACCAGATCTCTGCTTCTCAGCTTGACTAGGAAGACTAGGCCTTGGAAATCTTCTCACCACTGGGAGCTCCGCACAAAGCTTTTGCTGTGTGCTTCCCAGATTTCCTGCCCTTGTGATACTTGCATGCATCCTCTTCTAGCTTCCTTTGTGTGGCTATAGAACACTGATAAACAGTGGTGTAGGAGAGGAAAGGGTTTATTTCTGATTACCCTTCCCAGGTTATAGTCTATCATTGAGGGAAGTCAGGGCAAGAGGAATCTGAAGGCAGGGCTGCTTGCTATTCCATGCAATATTATCTCCAACCAAGGAACTCACTCACAGCTAAGGAAGTGCAGAAACCATGGAGGAGTGTTGCCTGCCTGCCCGCCTGCCTGCCTGCCTGTCTGCCTGCCTGCCTGCCTGCCTGCCTGCCTGCCTGCCTGTCTGCCTGCCTGCCTGCCTGCCTGCTTGTTTTCTCTAGTTCATGCTTAACTAGCCTCCTTATACAGCCTAGAACTACATGCCCAGGGAATGGTGCTACCCACAGTTGGCTAGACCTTTCTACATTAATTAACAATCCTTCATAGGCATGCCCACCAAATGGCTTGATAAAAACAATTACTCAGTTGAGACTGCCCTTTCGGCTGTGCTGTGTCAAGTTGACAGTTAATGCTGTATACACATTTCACTCTCTTTCTCTTCCCATGTAATTCTTACCTAGCAGACATTCAACATCTCTTGGAGCAGTCTAAAACAAAACTCATGTAACCTACCTAGATGCACATTACTGACAGGGGAAGCAGATAGGACAGAGAGGGGGGAGAGATATGTGCATGTGGTCTTATCGCTAAGATAAATGAAATAAAAGTGAAGTAACTTTGAAGTAGAAGTATTTCAACCTAAGAATGTTGGGGCCCAGCCGCTCTGTGCAGAAGGAAGTGTTCTCATGTTTGTTGCTGAGCGAAGGGTCGCTGTAATTGGAGTTACAAATTAGACCAACAAAGGCTTGTCATAATGAGGACTCAGGCTCCAGCGAGGCTCTGCCAGCCCTGGGGGATTTGGAAACGGTAAACAGTTCCTGGTGAATTGCCAACCAAGCAACGTTCCCCTCGGTTTACATGGTGGCTATATCCTAGAAAAATAAAACCCATTGCTCATTAAAATTGCCAGCGAGAACAAAAAGCCCGACTTTTCACACAGAGCCTAGCAAGGCCCAAGGCAAGCTGACTCAGGTTTGTGCAGAATGCAGGCAGTCGTTCCTTGGGTGGGGTTGCCCGAGACCCCCTTCTAACAAGCATCTTCGGACCCCTGGGCCACAGAAAAGAACTCCCTGCGTGGATTGAGCTTCCCCAGATGGGTCCCCAGAACGCCTGGTGACTCCTCCCCTGTCATTCATCTGTCCTCTGTGCACAGCACGCAAGGCCCAGCTGTCTTCCTCTGCTGCTCTCCCCTGTGGCTCGTGTACTTGATACTTGTTTAAACCACACGCACACATGTTGCTGACGGAATGAGGAAAATGTTTCCTGAGGGAGAACACGGCTTTGGATGGCATTTCTCTTTAGTTCACCTGAAGAGAATCTTATTATGAAATTCTTTGCCTTGCCAGTTGAAAGAAAGAAAGGATGTTTTAGTATTTCGCGTTTAAGATGTGCTTCAAGTACAGCGGCACAACGCACACAGATGTCAATCTCAGGAGAAGGCTCCTTTTATAGAAACGATTGGCGCTGCTCGGCACGGCGTGCGAAGGCTGGGGTTGGCTCTGCAGGGGCTGGTTACCTCAAGCTTGTTTCCCGGAGGCTGGGAAGCTGCCACTTGCGCGTGCCAGGTGCGCACTTGGCCACTCCTCTGCGTTCTGCTGCGGGTTTTAGCGTTTCCACCATAAGGGGAAGGTTTATTTACTGAGACTTGGTGGCTTTTCATAGCCCAGGCATATGCTCTGGAAATCGACTGCTCTACGCTCCTTCTGTATTGAATTTTTTTTTTCTGTCAAAGGCTGTGAAATTGGCTTCTTAAATCAGAAACAGAAACATACAAGCTGGTCTCATTTGTTAGTTAATTTGTAGGCTGCTGGGGGGAAAAAAAAAACAATCTTTACCTTGCTCTTTATGGAAACATGGTTTTGGTTCCAAAAGACCAAAAAAAAAAAAAAAAAAAAAAAAAAACAACCCTCTCCATAAACCCGACAGTGTGAGCCTCTCCTTTGGTGGCAGCTGGCCTCTCTCCCCATCTGTCCTTTTCCCTGTAACCACCACCTGAATGCTTACTGAGAGATAAAGCATGCAAGCTTTCCTGGCCCAGCCAGGAGCTGGCCACCAGTCCCTTTTTATGCTGTGTCTTCTTCTTGCACCGTTCCTCGGGCCAGATTCAGACGAGGTGACCCCCGACACCTCCCATTCAGGAGCCTTTACTAGCCGCAAGTCTCCAGCTTTCCCTGGAACTGCCACCCACCTTAACCCTCGTTCAGGCTAATCACACTCTAATCCGTCACCCCCCAATGACGTCACGTCCTCTGAAATGTGACATCGGGGGCTCGGACGAAACTAACACACAACTTAGAAAAGCTCAGACTGCTTTGGAAATGTCAGTCAATGGGGGAATCCTTGAAAAGCCTTTATCCCCCGTCCCATTGTGGACACCTGCCACACACCTTACTGCTGTGCTCCTACGCTGAGGCAAGTCTGCCAGCTTTCTATGTCTTCCCGCTGCTGTGGTTTGAGTACATCCCTGAGTTCCTGAATTGGAAAGTGAGTCCTCAGATTCACATCTGATGGTGTTCAGAGGTACCCCTTCAGGGTGATGTGTCCTGGGCGTAGCCATGCTGATAGTGCATGCATGATGCAATTAGTGGGCTAGAAGGGGCAAAGGAGAGGCTTGTGTGTCCCGTCTCATAAGAGGCCCTCGCCAGACACGGAACAGATGCCAGCCTCATGCTTTTGGACGTCTGAGCCTCCAGAACCACAGATTAAATCGACTTCTTTATAATTTACTGCACCTGTGCTACTCAGGGAGAGGCCAGGAAACTCAGGGATAGGGATGCCTTCACAACCATCTTTTCATAGCTCAGCACAGATTCTTCTGAAATTCAAACAGTGCAGCCATTCCCAAGGACACACTGCCATCCTGGCTCCTTCCTTCGTCCTGCTGACTGACGCACAAGGTTTACACAGAGCCTCAATGGGCTGGCACACCCTGGCGGAGAAACAGGGACCCTGGTCCTGGGGTGAACATCTGGTCATGGTGTGAACATCCTGGGACACCGGTCATGGTGTGAACACCCTGGGATACTGGTCCTGGTGTGAACATCCTGGGACACTGGTCCTGGTGTGAACTTCCTGGGACACTGGTCCTGGGGTGAACATCTGGTCCTTGTGTGAACATCCTGGGACACCGGTCCTGGTGTGAACATCCTGGGACACTGGTCATGGTCTGAACACCCAGGGATACTGGTCATAGTGTGAATATCCTGGGATATGGGTTCTGGGGTGAACACCCTGCTCTTCTGGTAAGTGCCACAGAGATGGCATTCCTCTGCCTGAATTTCTAGTGTGATGTTACTGAATAGATGTTACTGAAGCACCAGATGAGAGCTGTCAGGTACCCCAAGAGTGAGCTCTTCACACCCCCTATGTCCTTTCCCCAGTGTTCAAGCATAGCCACTATCAAGACGCGGTATCTCTCTGTAAACCAAGATTCTCTCTCAGTGGGTCAATACCTATTACCTGCTGAACAAAAACCCTCTGTGTCAGTCTGCCTAAGTCTTCAGCTGATCCAATGTGTGGTCAGTGTGGCTTGTGCTTTGACGCAGTCATAAAACTTTTACCAAGCCCTCTTGGGGTGGTCGGCTTTTTTCCTTGGACCTGTGCTAGTGTGGCATAGAGCCAGGCTATCAAACCTCGGACCTGTGCTAGTGTGGCATAGAGCCAGGCCATCAAAATGTTAAAGCACTCAATGAGTTAGCATCAGCACCTGCCCCTGCTTGTGAGTAGGGAGAGCCCCTAGCATTCTGTCTGTTAAGCCCCGCCCTTGATCCAAGATCTGTATCTAACAGTGTCAAACCTAGCTACAAAGTTGGTGGCCTTCATTGTGCCTATATCTAAACAGAGCCCGCTGAAATGCCCTCTTAGATCTTGTGAGTATTATGTTGCACTGTGCCACACAGGATGAGTGGTAACTACGAGATCCGCCTGGCCAGCCTGAGGTACAAAGTGGGAGATGAATGCAGAGGGGCTCCTGACTCCGGCATGGAAGATATGGTAGCCCCACTTAGGTCTGTAGACCACCGTCGCGCTCCGAGAGACACAGAGCCTAGGGACTGGCGCCTGTGCCTCAGCTCCCTTTCTTCCTGACTCCGGGTGTGGAGACGAGCTGTAGGAACAGTCTGCAGTGTAATGGGATCTCCAGGCACAATACACCATGCTCTTCGGGGAGGAGCGCTGGTGCCTTCTGCTCAAGTGCCTGTTATCCCATTGGCCATCTGGGTCTCTGAGAAGGGCCAGAGTGCTTGGCTTCATACAGTGCTGGGCTGGAAGGAAAGCAGAATCCTTCTCCAGCCAATTTCGGAATATTGCTGAAAATCTCAACATTTTACAATGAAAACATCACTTTGAGGACTTCTTAAGTGTGGGGTTTTGTCATTCTCCTCCATCACTAGCATCTAAGACCCTCTTCCATAGCCAGAGTTGCTCTTTACTAGTCTTGTAGCTACTGGCAGAATCGCCCAGACTGGGCCATGTGCCTTGCCGAGGAGCTGCGCTGAGTTGAGGGGCGGGCTGCTGTTCTGAGAAACATCACACACACTCCTGTGAGATTTAGCTCGTTGGGCACAGGGAGCTCTTGAGTTGCAGGTGTGGAGCTAGAGTGCTGACCAGCTTCATTGTCTAGTGACCAAGTCAGCCTTCGGGCCAGACACAGTAGAAAAGCTGAGAGCTGGCATTCTTTGAGCCATCTTTGGCATTCACAGTGTGCAGGGTATAAGGCTCTGTGTGCATGAGATTGAGGGATGTCTTTCATCTCCAGGTACATGTGTTCTGTGTGTGTGATATGATTTTGCTTTGGGGATTAATCCTCTTCTTTATTAGCATTTACCACTAAAAGATATTTAGCAATAATGTAAATATCATCATCATTTTCTCTTCCATTTCCCTTTTTCTTTTTTCTATGTTCCTAGTACCTCCTCACTTTTCCCATGTTTGTCTTTTACTTTTACAATGGAAAAAGTCAACGATTTCATACTAAGACCCTTTCAGGATTTGGAAGACTGTAAAAATGGATGTCTTTCTGTGTGCATGACTTAAAATGATAAATAGACCAAAGGAGCTATATCTTTAAGAAACTGTAGGACACAGTTCCCGAGGGCACAGTTGACATGCCCTGTCTCTGCTCTCTCCCAGGTGCCTCAGGATGACTGGGGTGCGTACCCCACCGGTGGCAAAGAGGACGAGATCCCCTGCCGTAGGATGAGAAGTGGCAGCTACATCAAAGCCATGGGTGATGAGGAGAGTGGAGAGTCAGACTCCAGCCCCAAAACATCTCCCAAGGTGACCCTCCGGCCAGAGCCCCTGCTGAAGTCCATTGTACAAAGGCCACTTGGAGACCACCAAACGTAAGGCGTCTTCTCTCTCCTGTCTTCTCTCCCTCCCCAAGCTAGTTAGCCGTGGGTGAGCTGCCTCACTTTGAATTTAAGTTGACACTGTTAGAGCCTATGCCATCAGTTATCCCATTCTTTTTGTCTCACTGATATCTTAGGATATTTTTATTACAATATTTTTAAGGATTATTTCCTTTACTTGGCAGGATTATCATGTAATTATATCTTGTTCTCCTTCCCTTTCCTCCCTCCAAACCCTGCCATATACTCCTCCTTTTTCTCTTTCAAGTTTGTGCCCTCTCTTTTCATTAACTGATCCCTAAGTACAGCCTGCTCGGTTTATATAATGTTATTTGTTATGTGTCTTAAGAACTGATCATTTGGTGTCGGATAACCAGTTGGATGACCACTCAGACTTCGGTTGTTTATTTCGTAATTGTGGAAATAGGCTTGGGCAAGTTCTGTGTCTGGTTAGGTTTTGGCTTTGGTTTTAGAGGGGTTGGAGGGGTTGAGGTAGCCCAGCCTGTCCTGAAACTCACTATGTCCCACGGATGACCTGGAACTTTTGATCCTTCTGCCTCCACCTGTGTCTGATTTGAAGCCTCCTTTATACATCAGGACCAGGCGCATCACCCCAACGTTTGCATTAAGAGGGACATGTTTCTATTCAAGCGACAGCTTGGGTGTGTGGCTGTCAGTGAGGACGTATCTGAGCAGGGGCTTTTCTGTGGACTCTCACTTCACAAGTGAGCGGTGAGATAGCAGGTTTGGGTGAAGGTGGAGGAAATGGCTTGTTTTCACAGACATAAGATCAATAGACTTTGTATATTTGTTCAAAGGCCCATCATTGATAAGCTTAGCTTCTGAACTATAAACAACTAAAGCCCACTGGGGAAATTAGCTATTGAACTATGCACAACAGAGTTGCTCTCGGCAGTTTCCCTGATGGCGTGCCCAGTGTGTCTGGGAGGCTGGTTATAAACGCTGAGAACCACCTGGTGTCTCCTCGCTTCCCGTCTTGAGATGCCCGTCCTGTGTAAGTGGGCAGCAGCAGGTGACAGGCTGTTCCCTATGATGCACAGTGACACTTCAAAGCTCTGATCAGAGGGGTCAGCTTTTGTATCCTCCACCTAGCCTGGTACTCAGTGCAGCAAGGCAGCAACACTACCATAAATTCTCCCATTAATCCCAATAACTCGTGAGCACTAGCTTTCAAAATGACAATTTAAAAGTTGAATTGCTGCAGAATCTTACTGGGGGAGCCATGCAGCCCGGGGAGGCCCATGTGAGCAACCTCCTTTCTTGGGGAGCAGAGAGGGGCTTCATGTAAATTGAACTGACCTTGTTCCTCAGCTTGCCTCTATCCAGGTCCAGCTGGGTTGGGGGCAGAGCCATTGCTATGGAGGAGGATGCTCTGGACTGCATTAAGACCAGACATAGAAACCACTTACGTTAACCGGAGCTTTTATTTTCTAATAAGCTACATAAATAGACCATTTTTATTCTAGAGTTTATTTATATTCAAAGACTGTTTCAAATGAAATTGATTATTCTAAAATTGCATTCAAAAAATAATTGTAAATAACTGGGTCTGACAGGCCTCTCATTATTGTTTCCTTTTCACACCATAGAATTTCCCAGCAGGAGTGACTGACAAACACCTCCTAGCTACAGAGTGATTCAGATGCTGAAAACAGACATGGGTTTGCTCATCTCTTTGAGAGTCTGTTCTCGCCTGTGCACAGGCAGTTTGGGTACCTTTGGCAGTGTTCAGGAAAGCAAATGTGAGGGGAGACAAGCTGGGCAGTTCGCTGGGTAAGGGTCTCAAGGCTGACCATCATCTCCTCCTCCTGCGCTCTTGGGACCCTTCGGTGTTTAAGCACTTCCTGAATAGCTGTGCCGTCCCATAAACTAGAAGGTGTCAGCAGGCTATTAAAGCTGCCTAGCCCAGGGGTAGGGGCTGGAGGGGTGGCTAAAGGGGACTGGGCCTCTCGCTGTCAGTTATCAGTTTTTCTATTGAGCTATGTAATAGAAAATCCCCTCCGTGAAAGCTGCAGATATCCTGCTATTGAAGTCGTTCCTCTTGGAAGAACAGAATTATTCTGCAGAGAGCTGTCTTGTCCTTCATCATTAAAGACTCAGTCTCCTCATTACTGGGTTGCAATGTATCCACACTGTTCACAAAGACCCTGTCACATCCCAGAAACTTCCCTAAAACAGTGCATGATCCCAGGAAGTCTTTCTCAAAGGAAAATAAAATGACACAGCGACCACTGGAATCCTTGTTGCAGCTAGGAACACGCGCCTCTAGGATGCTGGGCGCAGCAATCAGGAAGTCCGCCTGAGGCAGGTGGAGTCCTGCCCATCTGCACACCAGCCCCTGCTGTGCTGAGCACCGACTGAGTTCTAACCACTCAGTTAAATGTGAATTCTAAGCTACTACTGAATCCAATTTACTGCACTTTTTAATTAGCTTACGTATCAGCGCTGAGATACTTGAATTACCAATTCAAGTCTGTTATTATGAAAAGTAGAGCTAATAATTTAATTTGAGCCCTTTGCTTTGTTTTGCTTAGTTGAATTAAAAATCAAAAGTCTAATAATGTTGAACCTTGCCTGAGCCATTCGGCAATGGAGGCAGTGCTTTGTATTTGTAGAGAAAGGAAGACTGACTCAAAGCCACACTCACACTCGACATAGGATGAGTTCTTCTGGTGGCATCTGTGTTTCCTAGGAGACACATGAGTCCTGGGAGGTTTAGTCTTGATGGTCAGCTGGCCTGAGCCGAGATATGACTGGGATTAGTGAGGACTGTCATGTGGGGCAGTTGCTGGGAGAAAACCCCTCCCCAAGGCGGGTGGAAGCTTCCAGTAAACAGCTTAGACATCAGAGCCCAGCTCCTCCAGCCTTCCATTGTAGACTCTTCTGAGAGCTTCTGGGCATTCAACACATCCTTAAACCTACTGAGAGTCCTGGTTTGGGAACCTGGCTCTCTGGTTCTCCAGCATCAAGGCAGTCATGGTTGGACTATCCAGCCACGTGTGGAAGCCAATTCAGTAAATATAGTTCCTTTTGGTTTTTCCCCTGTAGATGACCCTTCCTAATCTCTCTCTCCCCCTTCCTCCCTCTCTCTCTCTCTCTCTCTCTCTCTCTCTCTCTCTCTCTCTCTCTCTCTCTCACACACACACACACACACACACACACACACACATATTCTATAGCCTTGGAATAGAGAAAAATGTTTAAATATTTTACATGAGAAAAAGCTTTAAGATACTGACAAATTTGAATTAGCTTTAATACAATTAAACTAATTTGAGGCCAAAGGAAAGAAACCAACAAACCAAAGTGCTATCACCAAGCTAAATGACAACAAAAATGGGAGGAAATTTTCAATGTGAAAATGCGTGTTTATATTCTCAATATATAAAGACATCTTTGGAATTAAAAGAGAAAAGTTAATTTAAACCCAATTATAAATAATTAAATCTTTCTGGAGAATACAGAGTTTGAAACTGAAAACCCTAAAAAATTTTTTGAGGCAGGATTTTTCTGTATAGCCTGGCTGTCTGGAAACTCGCTTTGTAGACCAGGCTGACTGACCTCAAACTCATAGAGATCCACCTGGCTCTGTCTCCCAGTGCTGGGATTAAATGAGTGTACCTGGCCTAAAATTTAATCTGAAATTTTTTTTCTATGATATAAAAACATGAAAGAATATAGCAGTACCCTCTGCTTGACTATGTGTCCCTTTGGAATACCTAAGAGCCCACCCTGAGGAGGCTGAGGTGGAGGAGCGTGCTGTTGATGACAAAACTCAGCAGGGTAGCACTCAGAGACACAGAGAATTGCAGCAAGCATTCATCCCAAGCTGTTCAGGTTGGGCGGCATGGAAGAGACAGCTTTTTCTCTGGAGGGAGGTCTACTAGCTATACTCCATCCTAGACTCAAAGAAAATACTTTCCATAAATTAAAGTGAATGAAGACTTCCCCAAACAAAACACTGAGAAAGAATCAACTTGTGAAGAAGAAGAGTGAAGGGTTTCACCCCAGATTGAGTATCAGCCTTGCAGAGACTCCTCGCTGATGCAGACTCTGTCATGGAAGCTGAATTGTCAATCCCTTTGAAATTCTAATCTCCTTGACTCTGTTGCGTTTTTGAGTGTGGGTCCCCATGGTACATCTGGGCTGCCAAAGCCTCCTTCAAGAGCTGATAATGTGATTCATTGGACAGAATCCTTGCCTCCATTCACAAAGTCCTGGGTTCCATTTCTAATACCTCACAAACTGGGGGTCGTGGTGATACCCACCTGTCGTCCTGCACTCTGGAGTTGGAGGCAGTAAGATCAGAAGTCTCAGGTCATCTTCAGCTACATAGCTAGTTTGAGGCCAGCCTGGATCTTATCTCTTGTCTTAAAAAAAAAAAATCCTAGTTTAGATCAGCCTGCAGATACCCCCAGCCCTGACATTTGAATCACAGGCTGATCTCTCATCTGTATTTCTAGTCAGCCACGTGCCCAGCAGCACCCTGCACCATTATGGCAGATTCTTCATGAGCTGTCTGACCTCTGAGTATCAGAGAAGCTTTAGTCCTTATTGCCAAACCCGATGCCAGCTGTTTCCTGAGCGCACCAGGGACTCTAGCACACCCCTTTCAACTGCAAGCTCAGGATGGTCCCCTTGGAAAGTCTGGAGAGATTCCCTTGCCATCTAGTCCGTGGGAGCACAGCATTTCTTGTCCATCCACTATCCTATTTCCCTTCTGTCGCTGTGATACGAGAGCCTGATCAAAAGCAACAGAGGAGAGGAAGCAGTTTACTTGGCTTACCATTCCAAGTAGCATCCCATCATTGGGAGGGAGGTTAAGGCAGAAACTGAAGTCATTTTAAGTTCGGCATCAAGAGCAAAGGTAATCAACTCATCCTTGCATCCTTATCTGCTTGTCTTTCCTCATTCTCGTACTCTCCAGGGCCAGCCTGTGGAGTGGTGCTGCCCACACTCAGAGCAGGCCTTCCTGTTCCACTTAGTTTCAAGACAGGACAAGCCCTGTGGTCATACCCACAGGCAAACCTGTTCTAGACAAGTCTTCAGTCCTTCACGCGGCCCTCCTCAGGTGACTCTGGGCCATTTCAAGTTGACAATTAACGTTAGCCAGCACGCCTCCTTACTGAGCTTCCCATGAGTCCACCTTCTCGGGAGTGCAGGGCCATCTTCTGCTGCATTGCTGCCATGCACTCACGGCTCACCATGTTGCTGAATGTATAAAAGTAATAATTTAGGAATCTCATGTGTGGACCATTGCTAGAAAACCCAACAAATAAACTGTTACTAGAGACACCTGTGAAGTAACCAGCCTTAGGAAGTGACCACAACAACCGGCAGGACAGAAGCCTGTACAGCCAATCCATGCTTACCTGCTTCTTATACTCTGCGTTATTAGTCAACGGAGCTGATGCCTCCAGATAGCACACCTAAACCGGCAGTGCTTCAATGAGCAGGAAGCCGTATGCTCCCTGGTAGAAGGTTCCTATCCCATGGTTTCTACGGCTCTCCGAGAGCTTCCAGATTCATAATTTCTGTTGGAGGCCAGGGTGGGTTTCAGTGCCAGGCCGTGTGAAGCTCTTGCCAGCTCTGTGCTTGTGTCTGCAGCTCTGAGTCCAGCTCTGCAGTGCCAGGCGGCTCATCGTGACCCCAGCAGGGACATGGCTTCTGAGAGGTGGCTGAACACTTGGCATATGCCTTTCTGGTCTCTGCCATCGGGAAGCAATGCCTCGGCACACTTGGCAGTCTGTGACACGGTGCCTGCACCTGGGGATGTACCCCTGTGCTGCCAGGGTCTCATCCCTGGTTGTTACAAGAATTCCTCCTGCATAGCTCTGACCTTATTCCAGTTGTTCTACAGATTCTTCACATTCTTCCTGACTTCGGTTTCTATGTACACCCTGTTGAAAGTACCGGTTTAGTATCTTTTTCCCTGAAAATTTGCCATTCTTAAAGTCTAATTTTAAAATAAAGAGGCTAGACTGATAGCTCCATTGATGAAGGGCTTGCCGGGCGAGCTTAAAGAACTGAATTCAGAGCCAGGTGGTGGTGGTGCACGCCTTTAATCCTAGCACTTGGGAGGCAGAGGCAGGTGGATCTCTGTAAATTCAAGGCCAGCCTGGAATACAAGAGCTAGTTCTAGGACAGGCTCCAATGCTACAGAGAAACCCTGTCTCAAAAAACAAAAACAAACAAACAAACAAACAAAAGACCTGACTCCAATCCCCAGAAGCTGCATAAACTAACTAGGTGGGACATCCTTCTCCAGTGACTAGCCCTATAACTCTTGTCCTCAATCAAGGAAATGTCTCTTTGGAATAGACAAGTCATTAAAAAAATGATAACCAAACAAAATGCAGAGTTGTGGATCCCAGTCCCAATGGATACATACACAAAACAAGTCCCCCACCGGAGTTTCAGGGGTCATTTTGAAAGAGCAGGGAGAAAGATTGTAAGGGTCAAAAGGGATCAAGGAATTTGCCATGAGACTTGTTGAACAATGTATGTGCACACAGATATATCCCTGTTCTACCTCCTCCACTCTGTCTTCCCACCCCCACCCTCGTTCACCCTTCCAGCTCTATGGTCTCCCTCTCCGCCTTCACTGTGTGCTGTCTTCTCAGCCTTGAAAACCCCCACATGGCACCTTAGTAGACCCCTGGTCTCTATGAGTATTCTAGTTGAAACACACACATCTGAAGATCAAAGAGAACATCTTAAAAAAATGAGAGAAAGCATTCAACATTTGCCTTTTGAGGTCTGGGTGACCTCACTCAAAATGATTGTTTCCAACTCCATCTAATTACCTGAAAATTTTTATGTGTTTGTTTTGTAAGAGCCAAACAAGATTTTCTTGTGCAAATATGCAACATTCTCATCATCCATTCATCGACTGATGCACACACACACACACACACACACACACACACACACACAAAAGCAAATAAGTAAATTTAGTCTAAACATTTTCACAATAAAAAGAAAGAGCCACAGCACTGATTGTCATTAGCTACGTTGTGCAACCTAAGTGTGTAATGCATACTTCTAACCAGCAGCCTATCAAGACATGCCATATTTGACCCATCGTGTGATACAGGGGCCAACCGAAAGAGCAGCATAAGCAATCTGTGTTAGTCACAGTAAGATATTCTCCCAAAGGGATGTCTGTGGTAAACCCAAGGTCATGACAGTTCTTCTGCACAGTGTGAACCCTCTGTGCTTTATCAGGGCCAGCTTCAGAACACGTCAGCCAGCTAATTAAGTGAACTATTAAATCGATTGTTTAAAATGTGAAATTAATTACACTCGTGTCAAAAGCCTAGCACAGCATAATTGCATGAAGTAGAATGTGCCCACGTCGGCATCCCATAGATCCCACTGCCTAGATACTGTTACATGCATGCAAGCACATACATGCAGGTATATATTATACAATTAAGATGGGATCATAAGTGTCCTATGCACTGTTTTCCTCTCAGATATTTTATTAGCTCTCAACTACAACTGAAACACGCTACCAGGTTAGCAACTTAAGACAAAATGAATTTACTGTGAGAAAAGATTGTGTCCTGGGCCTGGCATGGCTGCCCCTGCACCATTGCTGGTGCCAGTGAACTTCACCCTTTACTGAAGCCTCTGGGTAGGAAACTGGCTTCCTCTCAGGACAAGCTGCTGCAGGGTAAGGTAGACACCCTCAAGTCCCTGCTGAGAGTCACCCAGCATTAACTCCTCACTTGTAGAGACACCCACAGAAGCATGTTCTAGATGGTGGCCTTGGCTAGAGAGGGAGATCCATGTCATCTTCAGGACTCTTCTGTGTCATTCCCTCATGGCTCCTCCTGTGTGCCTCTTCTGATTTGGGGATATCTAAGAGAGCAGCGGTCCCATCTGGATGATCTGAGTTATTCCTCTACCTTGAAGTCTGATGATTAGGACCCTGGTTACATCTAGTCATCTTCCCTCTGGCCATGTAGTTAGGACACATTTGTAGGGGGCGTCGGTGAGAGAGGAAGGTCATAATGTCAGAACCCTACCTACACAACAACCACAAGCACCCTTCTCTCACAGCCCTATACATCCTGATATAAACACCCTGATCTGGATGCAGTAGGCTGTAATTTAAGTCCGCACTTCATTACCAAGGAACTGTCTCTAAGTTTTCGTGATTGCCAACAGAGCTGCAAGCGATGCTGCAAATGACGCTGACCTACTTACTACCTGCCCAGTTCTCTTTGGCAACACAACAAAGGAATTCTTCTGGGGTGTGTCCGCCTCCAAATCTTTCATCTCTGTCAGGGCAAAGGAAGGCGGTTCTGGGTAGCTTGGAAGCAAATCCACATTGCCTAATGCATCCACACTTTAGCGCCTTGTCTCCATGAAGTCCGGCGGGAGAGGGACGGGGACACATCCCAGGCTGGCAGACAGCCTATCTCCCTGAAAACCTTAACAGGATGCTTCCTTAGAAACACATGTCCTGAAGAGCATCTTGGGAATCTCTTCACTTTGAGACCATTTAGTTTTGGACACAATATCTGTCTTTCTGCAGAAACCCAATGCTGATTTATCTGTCCACAGAAATCATTCCATCGTAAGAATAGGGCCTAGAGCATCCCTCTGCACTTGCTTCCGAGGAGAGATGGCATTGGTTACAGTGATCTGTCAACCAGAGGTTATCCGAGAGGGAAAGTGGCCTTCTAGGGAGAAGCCAGAAGCAGCAGGCCTAAGGACCACGTCACATAGCCAGAACAGACTGGCTTTTCAATTTTCTTTTGTGTTCCTGTTTCCTAATTTATCTATTTCTTCTGTCGTTGTTAATTTTCCCAGTAATTTCCTTGTATCTTTTTTTTGTACTTCCACCAGATGTGGGTGCTTAGTAATTAATTAGTTGTGAAAAGCTAAGGACTGTGAGTCTTCCCAGGGATGCATCTTTAGCAGGTCTCAAATGTGCTGGCACACAGTGTTTCTATTTTCTAGAAATCCTGCAATTTTTATTTTGATTTTTATTTTCACTAAGGGATTAATGAATGAATGAAGGTGAGGTAGGCGTACTGGTGAAAATAGTTACTCTTAATAATTTTTCCTTCTGATTATATTTACCAGTAGAAATGTAAATGTGTTTAGTACTGGCCTCTTTTTTTAACTCTCTCGGGCAGAAATCCATTTAAACACATTACATAAAGTTTCCCTTTCTTCTAGTTTCTGATCTAACTCGGTATCCTAATTTTTCACTCATGTGGCACTCACGGTGACCAAATACATTCTGTACCACCAATCATGCAGTGAACATGTCTTGGCTCACCTTTATCTACTAGTAACTTACATATTCCTCCAGGGGACCCAGCCCTGTGCAGCTTCATCCCAAGATGCCCGGCAGATAGCTGCGTGCATATAGTCAAACCAAACAGTGAAGCGTTCCACGTGGCCATTCCTGAAGTGAGAGATACTCTATTTTCACAGACCCTCTCCAAGCCTGCCAGAGGCCATGCACTTAGGATTTCTGTTCATGACCTGTAACCTGATGGCTGTTGAAGGCCTGACCCTCGAGATCCCTGCAGAGGCATTGAGAAAGGATTCAGCACCAAGCTGTAAGATTAGGGCATGGTCAGAGCGACAGTAAGCACACTGCTGGAAGCAGCAATGAGCGTCACTAAGCATGCTATGCAGAATTTGCTCGAATGGTCAAGACAATGGGATCTGTTTAGCTCACTGCCTCCTTCGGGGTATGATACCTCATTATACCAATTCATGTATTTATTCATTCAAAAAGTAAGAACGTTCGAGGCTGGCTCTGTAAATCAGCAAGTGAATAAGGCCTTAAAGAAGTGTGAAGGGAGTGGGGACACTCACAGGGCACCTGCACCAAGACACTCGATTAAAAATTACAAAAGGCCTGTAAAATGAAATTTTAATAATTGCATCTCTTTGTGTTTTGACTTGAATTAAAGCTGCTTTCAAAGTCACTTTCAATGAGCAGCTTGGCAATGTGTGCTTTAAAATACACACTTTGATTTCTCTCTAAGTCCTAAGGAAGCAGGAGACTGTGGGAAATAGTGAAGTAAAGCAGGAAATCTCAGCATAAGCAGTTCCCAGAAGCCAGGATGGCCCACCTCCCAAAAGGAGTGGTGTCCATGGATTATTCTGGCTCAGCCCCATTCCAGGGTTTGTCTCTCTCACAAGGGAGGTTACAGATTCACTGTTTCCTGGGATACACATCTATCTTTAGTACTTTCACACTTCCACAGTGATCCTGGGGACATACAATGAGCCTGTGTATTGTTTTCCTATCTCTGTCTCTGTCCGTGTGTGTGTGTGTGTGTGTCTTTTTCTCTCTCCCTCTCTTCCTCTGTTCTTTCTCCCTCCTTTCCTCTCTCTTCCCTTCCTATCCTCCCCTATCTCTGTCTCTATTCTCTCTCTCTCTCTCTCTCTCTCTCTCTCTCGCTCTCGCTCTCGCTCTCGCTCTCGCTCTCGCTCTCTTATCCTTCTTTGCTAGTACCCACCCCTACTCCAAGCTTCATCAATCATGTGTGTGGTGGAAGGGCAAAGTTCATGATAGTGTAGTCTTGTTGGAACTCACAAGACAGGAGACATTGGGCACAGGGGCCTGGGCCTGTGAGTATTCCAGGGAGAAGGCAGGATCCTGAGAAAGGAACGCTCTTCATCATCCAGGGGAACAGAGTCAGGAAAGGCCAGTGATCCAAGGTGGGGACCTACATCACTTTTCGTGAGAGGCAGAGGTAATGTGGCCAGTGACCTAAGGTGAAAATGCACCTGACTCAGGAGAGTCAGAGTCCATGGTGACCAGTGAGCCAAGCTGGGAATATCTCTCTCCATTCAAGGGAGTCAGAGTCCATGGTGACCAGTGAGCCAAGCTGGGAATATCTCTCTCCATTCAAGAGAGGAAGAATCCAGTATGGTGAGAACAGTTACCCCAAAGGAGTCTGTAGTTGACATTAGTCATAAAACCACAGGTCGGAGGTGGGAGAACAGAGTACGTTGGTCATATTATTGCGCACCCCTGACCATCTTCATTGGAGGTTGTAAAGGAGCCAATGATTGGAGAAGATTGGTGTAAGCATCTTGTTCCGGTTGTAATGAGAATTCTGCTGATCGAAATATTAGGAAAAACCACCAGGGGAGAGGCGGGGAGGCCAGCTGTAGGGTCCCCAGGAACACAGACCCTATTCCTCGTGTGGCAAAGTCCTCACCAGCACTGCAGACAGAGAAATGGGATGTTTCACATTCTGGATACTGTGCCTGTGAAACCAAAAAAAAAAAAAAAACTCCCTGAAGGCTTGGATAGGAAGGCAAGAAACAAGAAACCAGTGACAACACCAAGGCTTGGAATCTCGGTCTAAAACAGAGATAGAGGGACCAAAGACCTCCAGTGGGGAATGTGGGAGACTGGACTCAGTTTGTGAAGCCTAAGTAGGTAGGACAAGCGCCTCAGGCCTGAAGGTGTCTTGCAGTCATCAGAAATGTGGGCATGGACCCCAGCCTTCTAGAAGACAGTGGAAAGGATGTGGGTCTCAGCCCTGAAAATAGCAATGAGGCAACCAAGGATGTCAGTCATGCAGAGGACCATGAGAAGGCATGGACCTTGGCTTTACAGAGAACAGTGGGATAGACAGGTGTCAGTCATGAAGAGGACGCAATGGGATAGATTAGACACAGTCTTCTCAGCTTTGCAGAAGACACCGGGGTATCCCTGAGTCTCAAGCATGCAGAGGACAGTGCAGTAGGTGATGATTAGGACTGTGTCTCTGCCTCAGGTACTTGTTGGGACCAAGTAAACAACTTTCAGTGCCACTCACTGTAGATCAAATTAAATCCAAAGGAATCAAACTACATGCAGGAAGTGGGCGCCCCAAGTCTCTAACCAGTTACGTAGATCACGGACAAGTGTACTGTTAACTCATCCCCCTGTCCACTGTGGTTCATAACTGCTTATGTCATGAGATTTCTGGCCAGCAGTGTGTACTGAGTGCTATCTGTGCCTGCCCTCAGTTATGAGGGTGGTTTTGAGGAAAGACTGGGGGGGGGGTCACAGAAAGACTCCATCCCTCATCCTTTCTGAGCTCTAAGAACTGCATCTCACTGTGCATCTAATCTGTTCCACCACACTTTGAGATGGGGCTTGAGACTGACAGCCTTCAGGTGAGACACTGGCGTCACTGCTAAGCCATCATCACATCCACACACTAGCCTGGAAGCAGAGGCTACCCAGCTCCCTGAGGCTCCACACACAGATGGGCCTGGATCACAGCTCCTAACTCTGAGACATACAGATTTCCCATCTCCGTGATATTTGCCCAAGGAGCAGGTCTGGGGAAGGGTAGGAAGCTTCTGTATCAAGAGTTTCCTGGCAGGAAGCCGTGGTTCAATATTTGCTCATTTAATATTTGATGAGATTCCGTGAGAGTTATTAAACTCTAGCACCTCCGTGTGCAGTGTCTTCCCAACCCTGGAGACCCTGTCTCCTCACCCATACCCCAGTGCCTGAGATGGGGCAGGATAAGACAGGTACACATCAAGGCATAGAACAGCAAGGAGAGGAAGACGATGCCCATCTCCTCTCTTCGTGTGCTGTGGTTGTTCTCTGGACCATTCCAGATCTGCATATTCTCCAGGAAGTGTGGCTCTACTATCAGGGAAAAAATCTTCAATGAATTATTGTTTCTTGGAAATGCAGAATAAAAAATATTCACCTCCCAACTCCATAAAATAGACTCTGCACGTTTGTTATGATTTGTAGATGATTTTTTTTTTCAAGATCTAGATATCTAAACAGTTCCTAAGAGGCTCCCGGACCATCTGACCAAGTAGACTGTATTCTTCACATATGATCTGGTCTGTAAAACACCTGTCTTATCTCTTTAAAAAGGAGTTTTGGGGTGTGCCATACCCTGCCATGTCCCCTCTCTGGAAGTGGGCAGTGTCTGTGGAGGGTCTGGAGTGACATAAGAATTCCCTGAACATGGTGCTGCAGCAGGGAGGTGTGGCTTTACTGTTCCTTCTTGGTACTTGTGACAGATGGTACAGTGCCATCCCCTCTGCCGTCAGTCAGAGCTGGCTCATCATCCTGCAGTGGGGGTTTCGTGACCTTCACTGCTGGAAAGTGTCACCTTTACTTCAGTCTGCTGACCCCAAACACTGCACCCTAAGACAACAAGCCCTGTGTGACTGTGGCTTCTTTGGAATCTGCAACTCGCAAGGTTGCCCATATCCTCTGACCTCACCCAGAGGTTCCCTTCCTTGCACCTTTGGAGGGAAGGTAATAAAAATGTTCTTCACTTGGAGGCCACATTCCAGCAGACCTCCGTGTGGCCCTACAGATGGTCTTCAAAGATCCAGAGAATCAGGACGTTTCTGTCTTCAATGAGGGCCTCCTCACAGCTAAGGCAATAGCCCAAGAAAGCTCTGAATTCAGTAGCCTGGCAGCCTCGAGAGACGGCACACACCAGATGCCTTGCTGTAGGCACAGGCTGTGACCTTGTTTGCTCCAGGGTACCATTCAGGATGAACTGCTCAGTTAGCAACTTTAAGATTTTCATGCCCCAGTCATTTCAAGGCTGCTCCATCTGCAAACCCCTGACCCAGGCCATGACATTTCCATTAAGGGGAAAATGGAGTGTGTAGCCACAGGGAAGGGAATAGCAGTGCGCTAAGGCCAGTAGCATTCAGCTCTGGGGACAGCCTGCTGGCCTCTCTCTGTCCATTAAGTTATTAATTCACCATGGAGCCGTGATCATCCACTGCAGGTGTGTGAAAACATAACTGGAAATTACACAGTTGTTCTGCCAAAATCTCAGCTCTGTTCTGTGCTCGGGGACTCAGCCATGTGGTCACCTCTCAATGAAGCCATTCTTTTCTACAAAGTCAGGCCAGATATAGCTTCCACTGAGGTCACATCCAGTCCCAAAGGAGGAAAGTGCATAGCTTAATAATACCACCCTTCTCTATTTTGTGCCTTCCTAGAAAAAAAACAGATTATAGGGAAGGCTAGTTGAATTTTTACAATACATCTCAGAAATAATGATTGCCACAGGATTAAATTTCTGCCTTCTATTCGAGTTAGCCTCAGCAGGCCTTAGTGGAGAGACCACTTTTTGTGAGGCATGACTAAAGGTCTTGGAGTCAACTGTGTTTTCGGTGGAAATGGACCTAAGGGAGCCTTTTAGCAGAGCCAAGGGGCCTCAGAAGACAAGACAGTGCCCGCTGTTACCTGCTTCCTCAAGTGCACGTTGTCTGGGAAACCAGCTGGTCACTACACATGTCCTCCAGGAGCACATGTGGGCTCTGCCAGGATGCTAAACAGAAAGAAAACAGACTGAGTCTGCAGGAGAGAACCGTGTTATGGACTTGGCATACTCCCAAGAACCGCCACAGACAGCCCTGTTGGAAGGCTTTGGACCTGGGAAGTAAGTCAGCTTGCAGTTGGCTTAGTGTGCACAGTGTGCCAGTGGGGGGTATGTTCTCACAGGGAATGTTGCTGACCTCAGTCAGACAGGGACAGAAAGGCAAGAGCTGGTGGCATAGCCACCGAGAGAGAGAGAGAGAGAGAGAGAGAGAGAGAGAGAGAGAGAGAGAGAGAGAGAGAGAGAGTGTGTGTGTGTGTGTGTTGACTCTGATCAATGGTTTGATTCTGTTTTGGGTGACAGGTTGTCAAAGAGCCTGGGCACTCCCTGCGGGAGCCTTGGCACACATCTAAACTTCCCCACAAGGAGAAGGAATCGTTTAGCATCTCGGTCTATGGTAGAAATTGGCATAAACTCCCCTAAAATCAGCACCCAGCAGGCCAGGCAATAATGACACGAAGCTGCCCAAACAAGTAGCAAATGCCAACTTGGCTTTAAAATGTAGATTGGGCTCTGGAAAGGTGACTTGTGTTGAACTAACCTGCCTACAGGAGACAAACTCTGGAATACACACACATACACTGGTTCCAAACAAAAGTAAACAAGGAGTGGAAGATGCTTGTATTTCAGAAGAGAGAAGCCCTTCCCTCTCATCACTCCCCACTATCAGAAGGACCTGCTGTTTTCTTTCTCAGGTTTAAGTAGCAAGGACTTCAGCAGAAGCCACTGTCCTATGGAGCTAATATATTAAAAGATGGGATTTGGGCTGTCATGGTGGCAAGAAAGATGTACATAAAGATGGAACCATACAGAAGAAGACCCCAGTACCTTTGTAAGAAAAGAAAAATGTGTATCCCTAAACCAAGTTTAGGACTCAGCTGAATCCCACAGGAAATTTATGGTGAGTGTCTTCTGGGCAGCACTTGGAGCCTCCCACAGACCTATTCCACATTACGAGCCCAGATAGCTCAAGACACCAGACAGAGTAAATAACAGCATTCATAAGAAAATAACAAAATCCAGGTCCTCCACCAACCATGTCTGTTATGAAGAAAGAAAAGGGAGGGAGGGATTAAAGGGAGGGAGGGAAAAAGGGAGAGAGGGAGGGAGGGAAAAAAGAAAGAGGGAGAGAGGGGGAAGGAAGGGAGGAGGAAGCAAGGACCCAATCAAAACAAATCTGAGAAACACTGAAAAGAACTCTAAGGCAGGAGCCATAGTCTCCTGCACGATATAAAGCAGCCATTTTATGGCTAAAGCCCTTAAAGGATAAGGTTGTCTAATTGTCTTATTTTGGCCAGCACATTATCAGCTGTCTAACTTGCTGTGGTTTACTGTGTAATGTGGCATTTCAGCAATACGCACACATACACTGAGCCTTCCAACTTCCTTTACCCACCTTGCTCTTGAATATCCTGCCTGCTCCAGCACTGGCTATCCTACTGCCTAGTCAACTTGTTCTTAATCTCCTACGGATGGTAGAGAGCATGTGTTATTTGCCTTTCTGCATCTGCTTGGTTTCATTAAACATAATGGCCTCCAGTGCCAGCCGTTCTGATGGAGGATATAAATCCTCACTGTGGCTGAATAATACGCCATCATTGATAGATAAACATATGCTTAATTGGTGGCCAGCAGAGACCTATGTAGCCAACTAGGCTAATCTGAGACTTGACTATTGTGAATAGATAATGGTTAGTGTGAGTGTGATGCGGATCCTTGAGACAGGAACTTTCTAAGCCCACACACATGTGCCTCAGGACTCAGATCATCCAAAGTCAGCCTGAAGCAGAGGTTCTGAAGCTCATTGTCTCACATTTTTGGTGGTTAATGACACGGACACACAGAAGCAAGGACAGTCAAAGCAAGGCTTATCATCATTTTTTCCCAAAGAATATAAACAAATGATATTCACTCAAAATATTACTCGGGAGATGAATGCAAGATAGACACGCAGTAGAATAGACATGAAGTAGAATAGATAGGATACAATAAAAGTAAAAAGTGGCCAAGACTTAGAATTACACACCAGTTCTAATCCTAGATGTATATACAGTTGAAATGAGGTTCAATGTTGATGGCTACATTTTTCATAAATACCCAAGTGCAGAAACAACTGATGGTTGTTAACAAAATGAATAGATGAAGGAACAAGGACTATACATATAATGGGGAATATTTGACAATAAAGAAGCCATGCATAAGTGTTTATGATTCTGTTTAGAAACATCATGTATTGGCAAATCTACAGATTCATTAGATTCAGTGTGGCTAAGGGCTATGGAAAGGAGGGAATGGGAAGGTCAGGATGATCTTGAACTCATGATCTTCTGCTCTGAGCCCTTGAGTACTAGAAGGAAGTGCAGGCATGCATCGTACTTCCATACTTAGTAAGTCTTTGAAAGAAACACACAGTGACTTGTTTTCAAAAGTTATATTCCTTTATTCTGTTGTTTATTCTTTATGATTCCGGTGTCCTGTGTAACTTCAAGATTTTCTGTAGCATTTCTTTAAAGTGTATTTGCTTTACCTGATCATTCCCGTTTTATGCTCCAATAATTCTTTTATCTTTTTTCACTTTTCTCTTGGCTTTTACAGATGCTTTCTTGTTACCCCTTGTCCTGAAGCACTTTTGACCATAGTTCCTAGAAATTCCTTTCACTAATGATTAGTTTTCCTCAAGAAGTTGTTGTTTTTCTTAAGCAAAGAGCCTGAAGATTTTATTTTTCGGGTGTGCCACTATGGTACAACTTATTCTAGAGGATTTCTAGAGTCTTAAATCACACACAGCTTGTGTTGAACTGTTTGGTGATAAGGACAAGGTTTCTGTAGTAGCTCTAATCTTATTCCTTTCATCAAATATCGAAGTAAGCACATCATGAGATTTAACACAATTCCTTTAGAGGACAGGTCAGCAGTGATGTGTAAAGCCTGAACACTGAAGCCAATTAGAAAATGATGGAACAGCAAGTGTTCGATTTCAACTGACACAAACATGTTTGCACATGAAAAGTAAACCACTTTCTTCAACATTCTAGACCTACATTGATGAGATAATTTAATATCATATCCTTCTCAGTTATTTTTGATTATATAGAATTCTCTTGGGAACTTCATATTAGGTATATTATGTCTTGGAGATTTTTTATGTCATCCTAAGTGGGTTTTTATTGATTTTATTGAGCTATACATTTTTCTATGCTCCCCTCTCTGCCTCTCCCTCCCTTTCAACCCTCTCCCATGGTCCTCATGCTCCCAATTTACTCAGGAGATCTTGTCTTTTACTACTTCCCATGTAGATGAGACCCATGTATGACTGTCTCTCCTCCTCATTGTTGTCTATGTTCTCAGGGATTGTGATTTATCTACAGGCTGGTCTTCTTTGCGTTATGTTTAAAAACCACTTATGAGTGAGTACATATAATAATTGTCTTTCTGCAACATCTCCTGAGGAAATTGGAAGCATGGGGACCTTGGGGGAGGGTTGAAGGGAGGAGGGGAGAGGCAGGAAGGGGAGCAGAGAAAAATGTAGAGCTCAATAAAAATCATTAAAGAAATAATTATGGGCTTTCTGGAATTAGTGTTGCTGTTGAATTCTGGTTTTAAGCCATGGTGATCTGATAAAATACATGGGATTATTCCAATTTTTTTTGCATCTGTTGAGGTTTGTTTTGTTACTGAGTATGTGGTCAGTTTTTGAGAAGGTTTCATGATGTGCTGAGAAGGTATATTCTTTTGTTTTTGGATGGAATAGTCTATAGAAGCCTGTTAAGTCCATTTGAAATATAACATCTGTTAGTTCCCTTATTCTCTGTTAATTTTTTGTCTGACTGACCTGTTCAGTGGTGAGAGTGGAGTTGTTGAAGTCTCCCACTATTAGTGTGTGGGGTTTAATGTATGATTTAAGCTTTAGAAGTGTTTCTTTTATATATTAGGGTGCCCTTGTATTTGGGTCATAGATGTTCAGTATTGAGATTTCCTCTTTATGGATTTTTCCTGTCACTAATATGAAATGTCCTTCTTTGTCTCTTTTGATTGATTTTAGTTTGAAGTCTATTTGTTAGATATTAGGATAGCTACAACAGTTTGATTCTTAGGTCCATTTGATTGGAATTTTTTTTCCCAACCCTTTACTCTGAGGTGATGTCTGTCTTTGAGGTTGAGGTATGTTTCTTGTGTGCAGCAGAAGGATGGATTCTGTTTTCATACCCAATCTGTTAGCCTGTGTCTTTTTATAGGTGAGTTGAGTCTGTTTATATTAGGGATATTAATGACTATTGATTGATATCTCCTGTTAATTTAATTTTCATTGTTGGTGATGTTAGTTTGTGTGTTTTTCCCTTCTTTGGGATTTGCTGGGGTTCCTGTCTCCCTTCTGCATAGATAATGATCTCATGTGGGCAACATCTGATAGGCAGAAAGTAGAACGAAAATATCACACATTATTCCAGAAAATGGTTCCCTTCTGCAGTTTCCAGAGCTACCACCCATCTATGTAGGAAGCTGTTTTTCAAGACACTGTCAACGGAGATGACGAAGTTGAAATTCCCACTTTGAATAAGCCAAGGGGGAGAAAGTCCACTTTGGAAGTGTTAGCATGGGTCAAGGACAGCCTCTCATGGATGAGCAATGGCAAGGCCTTGCCAGCGAGAGCTTGAGACTTGCCACCCCCATGATGTGCAAAGGACCCTCACCTGTGCATGCTAGGCCATCACTGTGCCTCCCACAGTCAGCTCTTGGTATTCAGTCCCCAGGTTTGTGATTCTCATCTGTTTATTTGTTTGGGATTTTTGTTGGCTTTAGTTTTATGAAACAGGCTCTTGCCCAGGCTGCCCCCACACTTACCTGCCAAGCCTCAGCATCCAGGGTGCTGACCATGAGCCACTGTACCCAGCTCCCAGATGGTGGCAGCTGAGGCACAATATTATATAAATGTAAACCATTATAATACTTTCAAAATCACTGTTAATCCTAGTGAGATTAAAGGGGGTTTATCACTGTCTTAAAAATACAATTGACATTCTGTACCTGGGTTCCAATTCATGAATTCAACCAACCACAGGCAGAAATATTAAAAAATAAAAATTCCAGAAAGTGCAAAAGGCGAAATTGAATGTTATTATGAGGGAAGGGCTATGCTGAAATCGGGAGAGTGAACTGACCAGTGGACATATCCTTGCCATGGCCCCTTGACACTCCAGCATGAGTTACCTATGTGACTATCTCTGTGCTGAACACATAGAGACTTTTCTGAATGATGCCTCGCATTTACGTTGTGTTAGGCATGTTAGTCATTTGACGACGATTAAAATGTATAGAAAGATGTAAGTTATAAGCAGATGCATTTATGTGATGTCGGGCATGTAAATCATGGGACACAATTAGAGAATACAGAAGGAAATGTGTATGAGCATCCTTGGATTGGGGGATCCTGGGGTCCTGGGACCAATTCCCTACCAGTGCCAAGGGAGGGTTAGATGTGGTAACAAGATGGGAGAGACACTCCGGCTACTCCGGCTCTTCTTCGGCAGCTTTGATGGTGGAGTTAAAAGGTGAACTTTTGCATCCGGCCTGAAGAGGCTCAGGACCTAGTAGTATTGCTGTTTACTCTCCGTGAACACACAGTCTTCTGCAGTACGGATCCTAGGCCTTCATTAATAGTTAAACGCCATGGAGACATGGCTGTGATTGCCGTCGCCAGGAGCAAATGGTAACTATTGTTTATTAGGTGTTTCATTTTGTTTATTAAGTTTAAGTGTTTTGCCGTGGCTACTTTTCTTCAGGTGCTCATCCAACTTTGGAAAAAAATTAGAATTCTTATTTGAAACACAGGATTGCAGCATCCTGCATGCTGAACTGTATTCTTGGTTCTAACATAGGCCGCCAGCAGGGTTCTGGCTGTGTTGTGAGGCTGACTCTTATCTGGGGCACCAGACACTGACTAGGAGCAGCAGGTACCAAGGTCCAGAGGACGCTGGTTCTTCTTAGGCTTCTCAGATTCAGAAACAACTTGGGGTGGATGGTGAGGGCAGTGTTGGATGGTATGGGCAGTGATGTTAATGAGTAGGGAAATCTAATGGAAGAGACACTGGGAGAATTTGGTAGACATACAAGTAAGGGGTGAGAGATCCCAAAGAGACACAGAAAGTAAGCGGCGTGAAGAAGGTGGGCCTGGAACCGGGTATGTAAGGAACCTTCTTTGAAAGTAAAAGTTACTTTTAACAGAATTAAGTCTACAATTAGTAAACATCACCAAGTTGACCTTATAAAGTCCTTTGTTTTCTCTGATGTCCCATTTTCAGTTGTCTTTACTTGTGGGAGAGGGCACATGGTACTTGCGGAGGTTGGAGGACAACTGTAGGAACAATCTCTCCTTCTAGCACATGGCTCTGGCGATCAAACTCAGGTTTTTAGGCTGGGCAGCCCCTTCTCGCTGAGCCTTCCCATGAGCTCCTGGTGCCCCACTTATGAAGAAATAAATTATAAGACAAGTTCTACAAAGAATCACTGCAAACTGGACGTATTTACTTTATTGCCCAGGGATGGGGTCTAAATCTGTTTGGTATTTCTGAGTAATTTCTACTTATGAGCTGCATCAGCAAACCTAATGCTCCATCAGGCTCGAAATCAGGGGGAAGTGATTGGTAATGTCTTCCCATCCAGCTCGAAATCAGGGAGAAGCGATTGATAATGTCTTCCCACACCACTCCATGAATTTATATGGCACGGTTGAAAACTGGGCAATAGAATTTGAAAGGATAAAGGTACCAAATTCCCCCCCACACCCAGAAACTTAAGCTAAGCAGACCCAGCTGCTGAACATCCTGGGTGTTTTCCCATGCTTTCATGTTTGACAAAACAGCAATTTGGAAAAGTGGGGAACGTGGCTTTTGAAAAAGCTTGGGAGAAAATGACTATTGTTGGTCTGAACTCCCTGCTGCCCCTCTAGGCGAGTATTGTACAATCTTCTCCCCGTAGAACTAAGTGAGGGGCTGGACAGATGGTTCAGCAGTTAAGAACCGTGTTGTTCTTGCCGAGTTCAGTCCCTACAAACCATGCTGGGTGGCTCACAGTCGCGTGAAAGGACAGCTCCCGAGAATTTGATACTCTCCTCTGACCTCTCTGGGCAAGTTCAGTCACGCATTCATAACCCCACACTGGTACACACGCACACACAGAAACAAAGGTAAAGACATATCTTTAAAAAAAAAAAAAACTTAAATGGCGCCTTTATTTTTTTCTACGTATGTAAAGTTGCCAAGAAGCTAGCAATGTTTTTATGAGGCTCTGGAGGGGTCTGGCTGAAACCTGGAACTTGAGCTTGCTATTCTGCTGAGTTATGCGGGCTTCCATTTCTGTTTGGTTGCTGTTTTGTTTCCTCTTTAATTGATGATGATCTTAACCTCACGGCCTAGCCATAAAAACACAGGCCTCAAAGCAATTTGCTAAATTACCTGCCCAGTAACTTTTGATGGAAGTCACATGTGTAGATGCAAAAAGCCCATAACATTTGCATAAAGCAATGTCATCCATTTGAAGCCATTCAGCTGCAAGTGTCACCGGCCACAGTATGGACGTGAAGTGTCTACTGGCAGCCATGCCCTCCCACCCTTCCCCAGATGCTCATGGACCATGTTTCTCTCTTCTCTGTCTTTGTAGCCAGAGCTACCTGCAAGCTGCCAGCGAGGTGCCTGTTGGTCACAGCCTGGACCCATCAGTCAACTACAACTCCCCAAAGTTCCGGTCCAGAAACCAGAGCTACATGCGGGCCGTGAGCACCCTGAGCCAGGCCAGCTGTGTGAGCCAGGTGGGGCCTCTTCTGGGCTTTTCTATAGAGGGTGCAGTCTCCTGAGCTGTGCTAGAGTCAGAGGCTCCCATGGTGGGACACTGCCCAGGCATCCATGGGCATCGCTCTCCTGCAAGGAGCTTGCAACCATTTCTCTTGATTTAACGTGGGCTTTCTTCCTCTTCCAACAAAATGGCCTCGTTGGCTTATGCTGCATCCCCCTAACAGAGCCACCAAAGTCACAGGTTGCAGAGTAACACCACAGAGGGTACCTGCCCGGCACAGGCAAAGACTTGGTTTTCTCACCAGCACTACAGACAGAAGGACTGGGTGCCATTTGCTCCTGGGACAGATCTTATTTCTCATAGACACCTAGTCTCAATGCAGGATCCAGGGTCACCACATAGTGAGAGGGGTTGGACCTAGAAGAAGGAGAAGTACTAGGTTTCTCACTTGGGCAAACAGATGAAAGAGTCTACACTAACAACTAGCAGGGGCTACTGGGGTCATGATCCTATGATACGCTTTAGCCTACCTTAGCAACTATTTCCTATTAGAAACTAGGTCAGGTTGCCCTGGACCAGGATCTTTTAGGAACTAACATGGGAAGAACTGCTCCTACTGTACAAGTCAGGACTATGGGGGCCTAGCTCTCAAAATCCCATGTTCTACATACCTTTAGTCTCAGGCCACCTGGAAGGGGACCCTTCCGTCCATAACTACCTCTCCTACAATATTATTAGAACACACTCAGATCCTCATAATTAGGCAACGGTGGTGGCCTGGTTCACCAACAAATCTCCATTTCCACAAGAAGAATCAAAGATGATTTGGAAGGTACTTACAGGTCAGGTGAAGGCAGTGTACACTGTAACAACTCTCCTCCCAGGATAGGCATTGCTGAGGTAGTCGTCCATCTTTTAAAGGCAACACTTACCTTTATCCCTTTCAGTTAATTCATTTTCCAAATACATTTTTTGGCATTTGCCTATATATATATGCAAATATGTGTATTACGTATGTATGTATATGTGCATATACACATGTATATGTGTATATAGTGCATATGTATGTGTACATACACACATATATATACATATACACATATATATATATATATATATCTGTGGGAGGGTGTTGTATCCTGGAATTACAGGCAGTTGTGAGCTGCTATGTGGATGCTAGCAATTTTACCCAGATCCTTTGAAAGAGCAATCAGAGCTCTTAACCACTGAGCCATCTTTCTGACCCTTCCAAATATAATTTTTAAAGCTGTTATGAAGCAGGTCATGGTGGCATATGTCTGTAGCTCCAGCACTCAGGGACTGAGGCAGAGGGATCATGAAGTTAACCATCAATCTTTAGTCTATCTTTTTTAAATTTTCAATAATAATGAAAAAAATCTTCCTTCAGTCTCACCCACACCTCATTTCTCCATGAAATTTATTCTTCAGAATTTTGAGGTTAAAAAACCTAGAACCACTGACTCCTGGGTTATGCCCACCTGAGATGAGAAACGTCTCTTCTATACTCAAGGGTATATACTTCAATTCAGCCAAAGTCCAATTTGGAGAAGAGATGAGTTAATCTGAGTTCCTTACTGGAGCACAAATAGCTGAAAGAAAACTCCAGCCCCAAAAGGTTTTCCCCAACATGGGAAACGACCCAGGAGCACTGCCTCCCTGGAGGATCCCTACACAATGTGCAGTCAGCGGGATAGGCTGAATAGTCTCTTCTCCCCTCAAAGCCTCACCACTTCTATAACCTTGCTGAGTAGTCTTATAAATCTTTTCAGTTTCAGGAACTTCCTGAGACTTGTTAGTTGTTTGTTGCTTGAGTCTTAAGAGCTTACCCATACCCTCTGGGAGGGAATGTTGTTACATGATAGAGCCATATAACTTGAAATATTTCCATGCTCCAGTGCACACAATCAGACCATCACATCATTCAGCCCCAGAATGCTCTCATCATCCCATACTGAAGCCCTAGCTCCTTTCCCCAGTCCATGTTCACCCTTTTTCTCCATTTTCTATTGTTTAGATACCTGGTGTCAGTATCGCTACTCAGCAGGAAACCCTCTAGAACTAGTTTATTTTGCTTAGCACATTGTCTTCCAGATTCATCCATGTTGAAGCCATGTGTTCTGAGCATTGACTTGCTGTGACCTTAAGATTTCACGATGTCATGCTGTATCTTGTCTCCTCTGAGATGTCTGTCTCTAACTGATATCACACACCTTCATGATCAGCCGTGCTCTGGACCATTCCATCTTTCTCAGAGCTGGTTTTGTGAATCACCCCACCCTGTCCCTGATTCTTTGACAGACTTTTTCTTTTTTTGTTTTTGTTTTTGTTTTTGTTTTTTTAGACAGGGTTTTCTCTGTAGCTTTGAGACCTGTCCTGGAACTAGCTCTTGTAGACCAGGCTATCATGGATATCCGCCTGCCTCTGCCTCTCTAGTGCTGGGATTAAATGTGTACACCACCACCACCTGGCTCGACAAATAGACTTTTAAAATAATGTTATCCTTTAATCTGTCTGCCAGCATGATCCAGGTACTGAGAAACTGTTGGCAGACCAGCTGCCATGGACTAGAAAGAACAAGAAAGGGAGAAAATCTTAGATCTCAGCTGTTGGTGTGTGTTTGTGGAGGGGGTGATAGTGAGAGACAGGGAGAAAGGGAAGGGGTGGAGAAGTCAGGATGAAATCTGGTTTGGGTGTGACATCAGATAGAGAGGAGCCAGAGTTTCCTGGTCTTGGGGGCAAAGATGTCCCATTGGTGTGGGGAAAGCATGGGGACCAAGTGGCCTTGGAGCTGGTGAAGTGACTTCAGGTGGGGTCTACAGTTTTCTACTGTGGGATTTGAAGTAGAGATGGTCACGACAGAGAGGGGAGATGTGTTCGAACTCTGAACTAAATAGAGAAGAGGAGCTTGAAGAAGACATTTTCATGACCTTAGCTTGTGGCCCAGTTAAAGAATAGACTGAGACCTCTGCATGGTGGTGAAGAGGTGGGGGCGTGTCTGGATCACGGAAGACCCCACCTAAGAATGTGCTCCAATGTTGATCACTGTAGCCATAGACAGTTGTGTGCAATGGCTTGATTCCCAGTACTTCACTGAGACAGACTGTCGTGGGCAGCCAGGATGGAGAAGGAGAGAGCCAGCGTGGAGAATGTCAGCCTAAGACTCAGGACAGACAAATGTGTCTGCCCGTGTCCATCACGCGCCGAGGATAAACACCAGATCTCAGAATGTAGGTCCTCACTAGGCCCGTGGGGTGAGAGACGGAACAAAGAGAAGTACTGAGAGGGAGGGGATCAGATAGCAAGCATAGGCGCTGTTCTGGGTCCCGAACTCTGGCTGTCTGCATCCCCGGGATCCTCCATCATGCTACTGACCAGTGTCCTATCTGTACATGCATGTCAATGTAGAAAGACACGCCTGAGAGAGACCCATAGAGCGTGAGAACTTGAAGGGTGAGCGTGTCATAGTTTCTTTCCCTATTGCTGTGTTGGAACTCACTGACAGAGCAGCTTCAAGGGGAAAGTTTATTCTGGTTCATAGCTCCAAGGGGCAGCTCATCACTGTAGAGGAGTTGAGGCACCAGGGGCTTTGAGCAGCTGGTCACATGGAAAGGAAGAACCATGGATGTTTGCTGCTGCTCAGCCCCTGTTTCTATTTATGCAGTCTAGGATCCAAACTTGGTGGGTGGGTGGTGCCTCCCAGGGGTGGGTGGGTCTTCCCACCTCAGCACAGTCAAGTTAGTCCCCCACAAGCATGCTCAGAAGCCCGTCTTCCAGAGGATTCCAGGTTCTGCCTGCCATCTCAGAAGTCATTTGCCAAGACGGAGTCAGTGAGGGGGGAACTCCCCGGGAGGAGCATGGGTTGAGATCTCAGCCTCTTGTCTCCAACACTGGACGTAGACCTGAGTTCGCTAACCCCCTTTAAGCTTCTTCCGCTTAAAATTCTCCATGTTCATGCTTCTCCCACCTAACCCTTCAACCTGGTTTCAGTTTCTGTCGCCCCCCTTTACTGAATTCCCAGTTAAAAATCTCCAGCTTCAGCCCGTGAACACCATATGATATCTGCATGTGAGCATCACCATCAGGACACGTAGAAAAAACATGTTCTCTTGGGCCCCTGTGACTGAGCGGATGGCCCAGCCCATGTCAGGTCAGTTTAGCCTGTGATCCCACCAGGGCTGACAGGCTCCACCCAGTGCTCTCCAACACAGGGAAAGTTAAGTTCTCACGGTGAACTGATAGGCACAGCTTAAGACACAAGATGAAGAACTTACTACGTTTATCTGCTATGCTTGCGAGTCTCGAGCTAATAGGGGGGAAACACGCCTGAGATTTGAGTCGATGTACCATGTTTCATGTGGACAGAACGCCTCACAGGCAGCATGTTTTCCCCACCCTGAGTCTGCTCATGATTCTGTAATGGTGATGAGGGCAGGAGTGCCTCTGCCAAATTTGGGATTCGTTTCCATGACAATGAGCAGCAGCTGACTCTCACGTCCTGAAAATGAACTAAAAGTAGCTGATGCACTTGAACGTGTGTGCTTACTTCTTCAGCCTCCAACCCAGAGTCAGCCCGAGCGGTAGGTAGCTGGGGAAGATGAAGGGGTCACTGGGGAAGGAGAGAGGCCTGAGAGGTGGACCTTGGCTGTGTAGCAGGTGTTTCGGGAGGCTTTCACCCACCCTGGCTCCTAGTCCTTGTGATGGCTCTCAGCCTGGTGAGTCCCCAAAACGTCCATCATCTGTAGCTAGTTACGTACCTTCCTGTTTTGTAAGAGATAACCTAAGAAGCCAGCCCCCAAGCTTACCGGAGTCCCAGTGCGGATTTCAAACTAGCTGCGCCGAAAATATAAAGCTGTCACCGAGTCCTGTGAGTGCATTCTGTCCCTGGTTCTCGTGTGACGTGGCTGTGACCCACCCTGGCGGATCCTGGCGTCACGTGTGTTATTGCTCTTCCAGATGAGCGAGGCAGAGGTCAATGGACAGTTCGAGTCCGTGTGTGAATCTGTCTTCAGCGAAGTTGAATCTCAGGCCATGGACGCCCTTGACCTGCCTGGATGTTTCCGAACAAGGAGTCACAGCTACCTTCGGGCCATCCAAGCTGGTTACTCCCAAGACGATGAATGTATTCCCGTGATGACACCCTCCAACATGACCTCAACCATCAGGTCAACAGCAGGTAAATAGAACGCCCTTTTTTCACCTACCTAGCAGAAACCTACAGGTGTGTTTGAGTGTTTTGCCTAGAAGGGAGCTGCCATGCCCCTTCACCGCAGGTAAAATTTCCTCACGGAAATTACATCGTACCACGTAAGGACGTTCGCAGTAGCATTCTGAAGCATTTCTTTCGAAAATAGCCTTGTTTTTTTCTCAGGAGGAACTCTAGAAATTACTGAGGTTCTTTGAAACAAGCAGGAGTAACTTTCATTAAGGTCTCAATGACAGGCAAGAATAGAAGTACCAACATTTGGGCAGTCCTTGCATTTTAACGCCAGTGTTCAAAAGGTTAGAGCGAAGCTCGGGTGGACTGTGCCCCGGCCCCTGCAGTGGCTCTGCATTGCGGAGCCTGGTCTCCATCACTGCTGCTCCTTAGCAGATCCATAAATGTGATTCATCACGACTGAAGCAGTGGTTAGTGTAAATTCCCTCATCGACTTAAGCTTGGAAGATTCAATGTCACACTTTCCCTTCGGTTCCTATGGAAAACTATATTCCCGCCCTTTGAAGATTTACCACCGAGACCAAGTGCCACCACCCACTAGTTTACTGCACAATTATTATTTATATAACACAATGAATATACATGGCCCAGAGAAATCCATAAAACACAGTGAGCTGTAAAAGTTTGCCACACTCCAGGTGAAGGCTGGGGCGAGAAGCCGTAAAACACCCCAGTGTCAAAAAACGAGCTGTCTCGGACAGCCTAAGATTCAGACTGCTGTCAGGAGCCAAAAGTCAGGTAGGGGATGTGGCAAGAAGGAAGCTTCGGAAGGGAGAGAATCAGAGGGCCTCTCACAGCAGGCCTCTTTGGTCAGTGCTAACGTGAGCCAGGACCCATGAACCCATACACTGCCAAGGGACAAACTGAAGAATTTCTATCACAGGGTACATTCTGTACTATCGTTTGCTCTTTAGGAGAAAATCCTTCACGCTGGAGTCTATAGGAGAATAAACTCATTCAAGTTTCTTTCCATTGCTTACCTTGGCGAGGTCTGGCGCGCGTCCATTTCTCTGAGTCTGACTTTGAGGTCTTCTAAAGGAGGGATAACCATGAGTACCATGTTCCAGAGAGCATGATGAACAACACTCTTCCACCCCAGCGGTGGAAACTGGCTTGTTGTGGGATGTTTGCACACTGCGGGAGGATGTATTTGCTGGGATTGGTATACCAAAAAACTGAGCAGCCAATAGCTAGGCAGGAGGCATAGGCAGGATTTCCAGGGAGAGAGAGGAAGAGGAGGAGGACCAAGGCATGCAGGAGAAGCCAGGAGACATAGAGGAAACAGGAGGTATAGGATGGAAGAGAGGTAATGCCATGTGACAGGATGAAGAGTAATATAAATGAGTTCAAGAGTAATATAAACCAGTTAGAAAAAAGCCTAAGCTATGGACTGAACTTTCATAATTAATAAGTCTCCTTGTCATTATTTGGGAGCTGGACGGTGGGACAGAAAGAGACCCATTAAACCCACTGTCTTCTCCTGTGCCTGGTGGCCCTAACAAGACACTGACCCATAAGCCGTGGGCCTTGATGAGAGATGCCCAATGGAACATGGCACTCTGTCCTCCTCACAGCTTTGTGAAGAGCAGAGGACACAGCCCAAGTCTGTGACCTGAAGTAGGCAGAACTGCGCTTGTCAACAGGAAGACACAGTCAAGGGGTTCTTGAGACTGGCAGTTACAGTCTTAGGTTGTTCTCTCAGGTGTCCAGTGCCACGTGCTCCGCTGCCTCACAGGTGTCAGAGACTGCTGTCCATCCTCTGCCTGCATGTGACAACAGAGCTAATTTAAAACTTAGGGAAGGAATGGGATTTGCAGTCAGTACACTAAAAAGCAACCCTTGAAAGCTAGGCCTGAGCGGTATAATCCTGTCACCCCAACATCCAACAGGCTGAGACAGGATTGAGAATTTCAGGCCAACCTGGGCTATCTAAAGAGTCCCACACTAGCCTGAACTTCTCGGTAAGACCCTGTCTTTAAAAAGTAATTAAATCAAAAGGCAACCCCTTCGAAGGGAATTACTCATGTTCACCAGTGTTTGTTGAGTGCCCCCTACAAGCAAATGAACGATTAAGCATTTCCATGGTCTTCAGAAAGGCTTTGAAACAATAATTATGTGGTAGAAAATGGCTTTGCTGTTTTTAGAGCTGTCGTTAGGGAGAGAATAGAAATAGAACAGATTTCACAGAGATAATATAAGAATCAGTACCGAACTCAGGCTGAAGTCCTGATTTATGTACACAGTAAATCGTTCTTCCCCAGCACCCTGTGCATTCCAAAATTCCACACACAAAATAAATTTTTAAATGTTTCTATTCAAAGTTTCCAATGGAACTTGGCCTAGTTACTGAGTCAAACTCTTCTAGACTATGGGATAAATAGCAGCATCATGGCCGCAACGGTAGGTCAGATGAATGCAATGTTGGGCGGCTAGAGGAAAGCTGACATCACAAGGGGGTAGCAAGGTCATGATTGTGAGAAGCCAAAAGCTCAGGTCAACACCATGCCCACCACCACTGCTCTGAGTATAGCCTATTGAATGCCAAGGATTTTTCCTTCACTCAACAGACGCCAGATGACTTGCAACATGATCTGCTTAATAAGATTGTGAACAATGTCAAGGATTTTTATTAATCTGGAGAACGGTAGAGGGGAAAATTCCCCGAGTCACAGAATTCAAATATAGTATGGTATTACAGACCTCGCTCTGCCTCTCTGTGCATCAGGTCGCGTAGCCCTAACAGTTTTTCCTGAGAGCCCAGGGAGCAGCAAGCGCTTTAGTTCTGTGTTCTTCAGCCCCCTTGCAGCTGTGCAAAAGCTCAAGACAACTTGAATTACCCTCTCTGCTTTTCTGGTGCCTTTAACACATAAAAATTTGGGGTGTCCTTGAGAGCAACAGAGCCTTCTTAGCTCCTAGGTGGACTTTTAACTCGGACGTTAGGGTGCCAGACATTCGTATTCACACAGAACTTGGAGGGAGTCAGCAGCCTCCAGGTTCTTGCCTTTCGAATTTGAATAATGAAGTTTATAAGAGGTGGGTTTTAGGAAGCGTTTTATTGTTGGGAGCTTGAGTAAGATGACAGGAGAGATCCCCAAAGGGTTGGATGCTATTGAAGGTCACAACCTTGGAACCATTAAGGCTTTACTTGACGGAGACGCGGGAGCAGAGACGAACCAGTCAGTCTAGATCCCAGTTCACTATCCAATGCCTGTCAGTTTCTGCCACACCCTCTGTATGAATTCCAGAAAAGGGAGAAAGATACAGAAAACACAGGCCAGTCTGACATCCCAGGTCTCTAGCCAAGGCAGCAAAGACATTTGTCTTAAACACTTCTGCCATCTCCTGCCTGTAGCCAGGACAAGGATATCAAAGGGGCTAAGGACATTTGTAGCTTTTAGTCAAAGAGAACCTGCACTTTCCTGACCCTAAACTGCCTAGCCGCTCCTCTCCCGTTCTCAACACCTCCTGCCTTGTGACACACATGTAGAAATTAACCCACCCAACCCCTGGAAATCTATAAGATGGAGAAACTCCCTCTGGCATAGAACTAAAGGGAACTGAAGGATCTGAGTCACCTGTCTCTCCCGTCATAGCCCCATCATGACTGCCTACGGCCATGGCACTGTAACTCACCCAGTATTCTGGGACCAAGTATGTCTTCTTCAGCATCTCCCTTGTGCTACCTATGACGGTTCTGTCTCTTATTAAGCTGCTCTTTGGACTGGAGGGCTCAATCTCTCGGCCTTCAGGGTCACATGTGGCTGCTTGCAGACTTGATGTTGCCACCCTCCTAATAAAACTCACTTGGCAGGCAAACCAGATCAGCTTCCTTCTAGGACCCTGTCTTCTTTTATCAATTTTAGTACTACCCGTGCTGATAGTGAGAGCTGAATCCCGCCTTTGACCGGAGCTGTCTGTTCACAAGGCAAGTGGATTTAAGTCATCTTATTCTTAAGTACTTCTTGGTTTTGGAAACTGTTATACTAGCATTGGAGATTATTGTGATGAATTAACACTCTTCTATTATCCCGGGGCACTCGGGGTACAGCTCAGCAGTAGGGTGTTTATCTGGAGTATAAGAGGTTCTGGGATTTGTCTCCAGGACTGAAAGGGATTAAAAAATGTTTTTCTTTTATGACTCAAAAAAATCTACTTTCAGAAACATCTCAAAGTGATTGTTTTGAAGTATAAGATGCATTTAAACATGTTCTTTACGGAGGCTTGAAAAATGAAAGCTGGCACTATTAGATTTTCTCACCTTATAAACATGTAAATCTAGAAGCCCGGTGCTCATGCAATAAATCAAGTGTCAAATGTACAGCTGAGTGAATTCCTATCGATTTTTCAGAGCACAGTAGACAGTCTTAACGTGGACCCTGGCAGGTGCATGCTACCAGCCAATGTGCCCATCGGGTCACCTCTCTTCTCACCTGTAAGCAGGGAGCAGGGAGTCCCGCCCACCAAGCTCCATTCATCTCTCTCTGTGGTCCTCAGCAGGCGCGGAACACAGCCCCGAGCAGGACATGCCTACCCACCCATCATGCTTCTGGTTATGGAAAGCAGTGGGTGTTGATTATAGAGCCCTCCTTAAATGAAGTGGTTTCGCAAACATCTCCCTTCCATTTCACACTTGGTTTCTCTCTCATCTATGAAATGATTTATCAGGTAGATTTGCTGGTCTAAATACTCATTCCACCCGTTTTTTTTTTTTTTTGAGGGGAGGAATAACATTGGTCCTGTGGAGGGGAGCAGTATAAAATTAGATGATAATGGTTTTTCTCTGGGTCAGAAGTTGTCTCCACACATGTCACAACTAATTCCAGAAGTCATCAGAACCAAGGGAAAGCCACACCGGGACGACAGAGGGAACAGCACAGACCTACTTTATCTTATTATTCATATTTCAGCAGTGACTTCTCTCTCCATGGTGCATAATAACTCTGTTTCCAAGACAAATCTTTGCTAACACACCAGAGGAAAGTTATCCTCATATTTTTTGTGTCTTGAATATTAGACAGAGGGAAAACTGTTCTCAATACTATGAATTTTGTCTGTACTTCTTTGCAAAATTCTCTGTTGTGTGTAAATTAGGTCTTTACAGATTAGGTATGCCAACTTTCTGGCCTGAGCATTGCTTGGAGCTTTGTGACCAAGTCCCCAACTTCTTCAAATCCAAGTGCTTCCTAATAAGGTAAATAAGAATCATAAATACTTTGATAAATAAATGAGCAGAGAACATTCACAAAAGGTCACACCTGGTCACTTTCAATTTCAAGATACAAAAGTCCAAAATAAAATAAAGAAAAGCCATATCAAAGAAAGCCTTACGCTACATTTAGCTTCTGAACATCTATGAAGTGTGTGCCGTGTTTAGAGCACGGACAACTTGCTTTGAATGCAGAGTTGTCTTGGGTCTAAGATTCACCCTCAGAATCTGGGAACCACTGCAAGAGATGAATCAGTCATCTACAGACACCTGCTGCAAGGCAAGAAGATGCCTACGGAAAGTGATGGCAGCCAAAGGGAGGCTTGAGACTCCGTGGCAGATTCCAGAATCCCCCAGTTAGAGTGAGGCTGGCTAGAAGTCCAAGGCTGAGTAGTGTGAGCCAGCATAGGGAAGCATCCAAGCCTGGAGTCAAGAAGGCCCATGATGCCGGGGATCCAAAAGCACTGAACAGGAGGGAAGAAGAAGCCCATATAGCAAAGGGGGGGGGATTCAGGAGCTATGGAGCAGGTTCTCTGCATTGTGGGTCAGCACAGACATAGCTCGGAGACTGCTGAGTGACCCCCCAGCAGAAAAGAGTTCCAGAATGAGTCAAGTCTTCCAGAAACTCTGTTGAATTAATCTCTTCCCATTGGGCCCTCAGCTTGCCTCCTTCAAGATGGCCTCTACTGAGGTGATGGAGCTACAATGAGACCACTGTTCAGTAGGACTATGGAAGGAGGAGATTGCAATGCAGACTTGCAGAGGATTGATCATGGGAACACAGAGAGAAAATGTCACCTGCGAGCCAAGAGGAGAGACCTAAGGAGGAGTTGACCATGGCACGTTCACTTCAGACTGCATGTGTCTTGGTGTGAGCAGAAATGGCCCAAGGCAGTAGTTTTCTTATGCAGCCAAAAGAGTTATGGCCCAAAAGATTTGAAAAGTCTGACCTTGCCCTACCGTAGAAAGTTCTAGAGATGACTGTCAAACCTAATCCTACAGGTAAAGGGGACAAGGGCTAGGCAGCACTGAGCAGCTGGAGCAGCCTCCTGAGGATGCTTCTGTATAATTGGTTAGAGTCTGGAACACACTGAAGAAGTTTTAACCTCCAGCTCTGTTCCCATGAGACTCCAAAAGGCTGCTGGCCAGGTGACACAGATGATGTCATCAAGGAGGACAAATCACTCAGTTGTCAGATATAGTTGCAGGAACTCCCGCCCCAAATGAAGACAGACCAAACACTGAGGGAAACAGGAGAGAGGAACTAAATCCAGAAACTGGCTTTGCCAGCCCCCCACGACCCTCTGAAGTTTAAAGTCACACCACAGGAATGGAAGCACCAGGGCACAGAAACAGGATGGAAGGAAGTGCTCTATCCTGAGAAAACAGTTTCGTTAGGGTGGTCCAAGGACCTGGGAACAGCCTGGATGCTGAGTGCTGCTGGCACCCTCTCCCAACAGAGCCAGTGGGAGGCCTGCCACAAGAGAGAGTGCCGTGGATCTTGAAGGCTGAGGTACCTCTGCTGTGTGTCTTCACCCCACACAGAGCACCAATGACAGGCCAAAGGAAGATTCCATCCAAGCCTAGCTCGGTGAACCAGTGAATTCGTTGGGATTCCTTATGAGTTTGGGTAAGGTGGTAACTTAAAATAGCATAGCTGAGGACTCAAAGGCAGATGATGACAGAGAGGCCTATCTAGCATGGGTGACAGACAGCTCACAAATGCTGCGACCCTGGAGCTCCCTGCAGGACTCACAGACAGCTCAGCTGTTAGAAGAGCCCCTCCATCTCCATCAGTCCTTATTGCTTATATAGCCCAGGAGTAAGGGGTCTCAAAAATCTTGTGTTTCTGGAACCTTCTAAACTTGAAGTTCTAGTTTACCTTCTGGGTCTTAAGAGTATCCCTCCATAACTGAACGTTTCAATTCATAGAGAACCCCATGCAGCAGTCTCTAGGGGCTCAAGGTGGTCCTGACGTTCAGTGACAGACATGGAGTCTAGACTAGAGCTGCCTCCAGGAAGAGGGCGGCGAATCTGGGAGAAGAGAGAGCATCAGCTTCCACACACTGAGAAATGGTCTGCTGAAGGATACCTCCAAGTGAGGGGAACTCCCAGGCCATGGGGCAGAGGGAGGGCTACCAGTCGGAGCACAGGGCCCCCATCCCAACCCAGGATGCAAGGTTGCGTCTGAATTTGGCAACGTGACAAGTTGGAAAGATTGCTAAAGGACCCTGGATAGCACCAGTCCACCGTGGAACAGTGCAGATCTTTGCAGAGAGGAAGCCAGTCTGGGATCATCCTGTTCCGTTTAGACGGTTGCAGAACCTGGAACACCAGCAAGGCTCTGGGATTGGGGAAGCCTCAATGAGCAGGTGTGCTCCATCCAGACTCGCAGCTGTAGCTCGTGACCACAACTCTGTGTCTTCAAGCCACACCAACCTGTCCTGTGAGCACTATAGAGATCCCATCTCTAACTTGGGCCTCAAGGTGATAGCCAGATGCTCTTTCTCTGGGATCCAAATGGTAGTCTTAAGAATCCTTCTTTATCTTTTCACCCAGGGGAGTCTCCTGCCTTCTGCCGCAGCAGCTACATGGTCCTAAACTCTTTCTGTTGCCGCTGGTCCTTCGCTGACTCTGGCCTTCCTATCCCTATAGGTAGTACCCCAGTAATGTTATTGGCCCACTAGGTAAGCCAGAACCATGTCCCATCTCCAGACCCTGTGCTTAATCACATCTGTGCCATTCCCTGCGTGCACAGTTCCAGGTTTCAGGTTATTGACCTGGCAGGCTTGGGGTGGTGGAGTCTGTTTAACTCGGGATGCTTCAGGAAACATTAGTTGAGTATCTGTACAAATGAGGTCTTTCATAAGTTGGGGCAAATATAAGTGTCGCCGTCTCTCCCACACTGGACTGTAGGGACCTGCTTTTCGTTTCAGGACCGAAACCTAAAATCCTACATGGTCAGAGCCCACACTGTAAAGCTCATATACTTTCCTCCTGCTTACAATAGTAGAATTTCTGCCCCAGACCACGTCTAAGAAGCACCTGCTGCTTAAGTCCACGGTGAATCATAGACCCCGAAGTGATGATAGCGTGCAGAGGACAGTTCAGAGTGTTCCCGTGGATGTCCACGGTATCCCTGCACTAACTGTGATCCACCTCTCAGCTTTCTCAGAAGCCACCAATGCCCATTGCTTCTGGGAATCCTGAGAAGCCTCCAGATCTCTGCATTGAATTGAAACACAGGTTGTCTTTGAAATCTCGTCCCTGTATTTGCAGCTTAGAGAAATATGCTTAGGACCAGGGACCTGGCCTCTTTCTTGTGTCTGAATTCAGGTCCAAGGCAGGCCCCGTTGTCAGGGCTACGGGTTAGCATAGCCTTCAGAAATGAATAAGAAAGCAGAAGTGACAGGGTGGGCCGGGCAAGTCTATATCCATCACAGGAGGAGAATGCAAGAGGCTGCATCTCTCTCCAAAACCTTTATCATGAAGGGATGTTGTATTTTGTCAGAGGTTTTTTCAGCATCTAATGAGATGATCATGTGGTTTTTATTTTTCAGTTTGTTTATACGGTGGATTATGTTGACAGATTTTTATATGTTGAACCATCTCTGCATCTCTGGCATGAAGCCTACTTGATCGTGGTAGATAATGGTTCTGATATGTTCTTGGAATCGATTTGCCAGTGTTTATTTAGTATTTTTGCATCAATGTTCGTGAGTGAGATTGGTCTGTTATTCTCTTTCTTAGCAATGTCTTTATGTGGTTTGGATATCAGGGTAATTGTAGCCTCATAAAAGGAGTTACAGCCTATGTTTTCATTGCAGCATATGTGAGCTTCTTACCGTTGGCTCTTTTTCCTTACTACCTGGACAGAACTATCTCCTGGCTCAGGAGGGCTTCAGCACCTTAATGTAGTGGGACCCAGACACCTGGTCCGTAGCAACCTCTTTATTTTCTACATTAATATACGCATACATGTTGCAGAAGTTTAAACATTTCAATCATTACATTTCAGTGTAATCTTGGTTTCAAGTCATTCACATTTCCCTCCATACAGGCGCTATCTTGGAGCATTTGTAGGGTTAGCCAGTCATTTGCAGGACAGGACGAAGAACCAGAGCAGGTTGTGTTTGTGCAGAAACTCGTTAGAGTCTAAGGGTGTGGAACAGAATGACAAAGGCCGTGCTGTGAGTTAATCTCAAGGTCCTCCAGCTCTGGGCACAGAGCATGTGGGTCCAGGCCTTAAGGCACCTTGCTATAAAATGCCTAGGTGTGGGATGGCAGAATTTGTCTTCTGACAAGGATGCCACAGTGAGCCAGCCATTAGAAACCAGCAGCAATGGCTCCAGCCTCCACCTACAAGGCTCCGTGAAGCCACTTAGAAAATGTGTCCCATTCTGGTTATTGAACAATACTGAGTTCACAGGCTGGTAGATAGTTTAGCCCACAGCCACAGGCCTCATCTATGGGTAGGTAGCATCTCTCCTAATACAAACTGGGGTATTACCATGCTAAAGGCATATTGAAAGATGTGTAGATATATATTTACTTCTCTTGACACCCATATGGTGCAGGGGCAGTAATGCATATGAGTGACTGACTGGGAAGTTTACATGTAATGGCACTTATACCAAGATTTACACTGTCTGTGGGTCCTTCTGTATTCAAGTATTTAAACTCCACTGACCTTCATGGTTGTCTTGGACCTTGAGGTGTGCTATTCTCTTTAGAGGCTCTCTTTTTGAGGAGTATCCCTTGACCCTCTGAGATGATGTTGTTCAAGAAACAACATATGGCTGTTTTCTTTAAGTAGCCTGATTCCAATTCTGAGCCCCAGGCCCTCCTGCAGAAACGCAGCAGTAGTCCCAGATGAGTGCATGATCACACCAACACCAACAGCCCCAGGAGGCCTGCAGACTGAAAGGAGACCTCCTCCTCTAGCCCACTGGTCCAAGCCAGCCTCCCTGGGATCTCAGTGCCTCCTTCTGCATGGGACCCTTGGAGTCTACTGGGTCAGCATGGGCTGTACTAGCACAGGGATAGGAGCTCCCCTGCAGAGCCTTTCCCAGGCTACTTAATTGTCCACAAGATGCCCTACCCTTTCACCTCCTCCCTCTGTACCTCCTCTTGTTGTACCCCCTCCTTTGGTCCCTCCTCCCCCTGCACCTCCTCCCCTTTCACCTCCTCCCCCTGCACCTCCTCCCTCTGTGCCTTCTCTCTCTGTGCCTCCTCCTCTATCCCTCCTCCCCCTTCACCTCCTCCCCTGCACTTCCTCCCATTCACTTCCTTCCTCTTCACCTCCTCTTTCCATGCCTCCTCCCCCTGCACCTCCTCCCCTGCACCTCCTCCCCTGCACCTCCTCTCCCTGCACTTCCTCCCCTGCGCCTCCTCCCCTTGTGACCCCTCTTTCTCTACCTCTCCCCTCTAGGTGATCTTGCATTCTCCCCAAAGATCACATAATCTTCACCAGGACAGACATTCTCCTAGAATTATCTTTCCCAGAAAAAAAGAGCACACACTCCTGGTCCCACTTGACATGGGACAGGTTGTGAGGGACATGGGCACAAATGCACAGAGACATAGAGAAGCATGGAGGTCAAAGGCAGGGGTTTTCCCAGAACTGCAGGATCCACTCTAACTCGGCTCAGAGTTGGGTTTTGAAGCAGATTCCATAGTGGCCTCCAAGCTGCAAAATCATTGTCACGGGACCCTTCAAAATGTCATGTTTATGGTCTGGAAAGGTATTCCATTCTCATTATTTGGGATCCTAAACTAAATTGGTCTGAACCACTTTTCTTAGAAAAACAAAAGACGTTTGTTTAAAAGTTAAGCAAATGCTTCGCGCTAGATGTGATGGCACATGCCACCTCATAGGAGATTGAAGCAAGAAGATTGTTGATCCCATCGAAACCATGTCTCAATAAAAACATTAGTCTAACAAAAGCCCATAATAACTTCCCCTTGTGTTTGACAGCCATCAGGAATGCTCAGCCCTGACGCTCTGTGAGTGTCGACTGTTATTGATGGCAGTCAGGGTATTGAGCTACGACAGACTCTCTCAAGCCAACTTAGTGTTTCCAAGATTGATGCAAGCGCTGAAGGAGACTGATTACTCTGAAATTAGTCCCTCAGCCCCTTTGAAATGCCAGATGCATAGAATGCTGAGCAATGCCTGGCGATTTGGTATATCGTTTTAGGGATGTGAGTTGTAACATTTGTGCCACCGTTGATATTTCCAGATGACAAAGAAGGTGGCAGTAAGGCAAAGCAAGAATAGAGTCGCGTAGAAAGGCGTGGCTATGACCACATGGGGAGCAGCCCTTGTTAGAGTGGGCAGTGCCATGCATCAGACTCATTCCACCTTGGCCTAGTCATGTCGGAGTAGCGCACTGTGTCTTTTCAACACAGGTGCTAGGGAAACCTTAAAAATAAAACCGAGGGAGTCATCACTAGGAATATTCATGCCCCTGTTTGCCCATCTATTTATGGACTTACTTGTTGTGCCAAGTAAGAAAAGCAATAAGGAAAAATAAACCAATCAATCATATTAGGGTTCTCACAGCCATGATGAAGACCATCTGAGTCACCTAACTGGTCCTGACTGATCCAGGCACCCCCAAGGGGTGCTGAGATCCAGCAGGAAAGCCCCAACTTATAAAAATAAGCAAGCTCGCTCCTCTGCTTCTATAAATGCCAGTGTGCGCTTCCCTTGCTTTCTCTAGCCCAAGCTGACATTTTCTTTTTCATTGTGTTGATTTATAGCGGGTCATTACTTCACTGTCATTCCAATCAATCACAGAGTTGACTGGATCAAATTCACAAATGTTTACTTAGTACCTAATGTCCATAAGATATTTCAAGGATGTTCTATGGAATAAAAATAAAGCAAATGAGATTTGAGATAGATCTGCAAGCTGCAAACATGTACAAATAGATTAATAATCATTACCTTCAGAAACATCTATATGAATGCTTGCTGGCTGACATTTAATCTTTTCTTCTAATTAATGTCAATTGTTACAAATTGTTCCAGGACTCACAATGTGGTCCAAATGCCTTTGGCTTCTGCATATTTTTAGGATGAACAGAGATCTTGGATTTTAACTGTAAGAACAGGAGTGTTACCTCCCAGCCCCTTTCTGTAGCTGTACTGACAAGTTTCGTGTCAACTTGACACAAGTTAGAGTCATTTGGGAAGGGGGGACCTTTCTCAATTGAGAAAATGTCCCCACCGTGTTGGCCTGTGAGCAAGGCTCTGGGGCCTTCTCTTGATTGCTCGTGGATGTGGGTGGGACCAGATCACTGTGGGTGGTGCCCCTCCTGAGCTGGTGGTTCTGAGGGATAGAAGAAAGCAGACTGAGCAAGCTTTGAGGAGGAGTAAACAGTGCTCCCCATGGTATCTGTGTCCGACCCTGCCCTGACAAGCTGTAAGATGAAATAAACCCTTTTCTCCCCAGGTTGTATTTGGTCATGGTGTTTATCTTAGATGTGGAGATGCTAAGACAGTAAACCAGGGCTACATCTGAGGTTCCTCAAAGACCTACTCTCTTTGCTGTTGGGACCTGGTAGGTAGGCACAGTGGGTCAGTAGGACTGCAACTCTGGATGCTTTTGGAAAGATGCTCAGGGCAGTCCAGCAAGGCCCTGAGACCTATCACTGGTCCTGTGAATCTTGCATACCGAGAAAGTTCCCCTCACAAGCCTTTGGGTTTGGACACTCTTGGAGGACATGTCGAGGAAGCCAGAGTTGCTGAGGACAAAAGAATATGGCTGAAGGTCATGATCCCCTGAGTTCTTGTGGCCCCCATCTCCTCATATTCCCATGTGGCCACATCCTCCCGGGTACCCAGGACTCAGATTTGCAAAGACCACTTACTTGCTCCAGATCGGTACTTGATAGGATCTCTGGCTTTCCTAAGCGCATCCAGGCATGAGCCCACCCCAGATATGCCTGATGAATAGAGACAGGAGCTCCCTCGTACTGTTTCCCCAATTGTGATGCAGCAGGAGCAGACACATGGTCCCCAGAGCAAACAGCTCTTCAGGAAAATGTCCTGCCACCGCCTTGGGAGCCACTGTCTGGCCACCAGCTGCTTAGATATATGGCTTTTCTTTTCTGTAGCCTGTCATACGTGCCTAGAACTCCTGAAGATGAAGCCTCTCTTGGGTCGAATAGCGTGGGACGATGTCTGCTTTGCAAGACAAATCCCAGCTGCAGAGAGGGTTCTGGCGCCACTCCCTGTCTGGATTGGTGCTCTTCAGAAGTAAACTAGTTTTGTACGAAAGCAAAAAGGTGAGATGCTTTCCGGGATGTGACAACCCCAAAACAAGCCAGTACCACATCTAGCCAGGTGTTTCTTAGTCCCTAAACTTCATGTAGAACACAGCGCTTCATAAAGCCATGGCATAAAGCCAACATACCTACACAGCTCATGTTGTAAAGCCATCTGCTCAATCATTAATTCCCTTTTTGCCTTGACAATAAGTGGTTTCCCTCATCACATCCCCACTGGCAAGTAGCTTTGGAACTGGAAAAAGCAGGCTTTTCTTTCTTTCTTTCTTTAATAATTCTATTAATCTAGGATTGACTGGGCAGCAAGTCAGACCCTCACTTATCAGGGAAGACAGCAAGGTCCCACATGCCCGGTGCCTGCCAAGGGTTTGGTGCAGTAGCATCTGGGCTCTCTAGTGTGTCCTTCAGCCTATGATGGACAGTTCACTGCCCCCCCCTTTTATTAGCACGCTCTCTCTCTCTCTCTCTCTGCTCCACTAGAATATGCGCACTGTGAGGCAGGGGGATGTTTCTAGCAGCTGAATTCCCAGTGCCTGGAATAGCACGCAGCAAATTATACAGATTTTGTAGATCTATTTAACAAAATAATAAATGAATGTATGATTGATTGATTGATTGATTGATTGAATGAATGAATGAATGGGATTTCTCAGTCTCTGTTGAGCCTTGCATAAGCTGTGGGTTTTATGGATGAATTTTCTGGATGAACAGGATGGGAGATGAGGAGAGGAAAGAGAAGGGAAGAAGGGGGAGAAGACATGGTGTCTTATCCTGTCTGTAGCACCCAGCATACAGTAGGCTGCCCTCGTATGTTGGGATGTGTGCACTGGGTAGCTCCGGGTAGGCTACCCTGTGTGTGGTCTTCTGTAGAAAGCCTTTAGAGTTCATTATGAAATTTGCATCTTTGTTTCTGTATACCCTGGAGTTAGAGGCAGATTTTCTTAAATAAAGAACAGCATTTGAGACATAACGAGAGCCAGCTGGCAAACAGCACTGAGCGCCCCTCTGATTGCACAGCGAATTGCCACTTTGGCCCACACATCATGCCTGCTGGCTCCATACCCAAGCAGAGCCGTGATGAGTCAGTCTCCAGGACTCCCTCTTCTGCCCAGGTACCTTTTGCCTGGGCCAGGAAGGGGCTAGTCTTTATAGTGAACCTGTCTATCCTGTGAAAAGTGCCATATGGATTTTTTTCATGGTGCCACAGTGAACAGAGAATCTTAAGCACATGAACTTCTGTTGCCAAGGAACAGCTGGAATATACAGAAAATACCCATTGTGAGGACACTCCAGACCTTCACAGAGTTAATGTGGGGTGCAGCAAAAGACCTATGACCCTTCGCCTTTCACAGTGAGGGGCCTGCAGCCATGACGCCAGTGACGTCTAAAGTCAGCCACCCACCAACACCCACACCCTCCCTTAACAGCTGTGGGCCTCCAGACCCCCGGAGAGCCATGCTTGGCCAGCTCACAGTGATGGCGTTTATTGATTCACCTAGGCCTTGAAGACTCTCAGAGGACCACACTCCAATGACACGGAATTGTTGTCACAGCTGACATCGACTTTCTGCCCAGATAGTCTCCATGAGGCAGAAGGCAAATCAACACTTGCCTGTGTTGTCGAGGGAAATAGATACCTGCATCTTCCTTTTCCTCGTCCCCTTGAAACTATGATGATGCAGGTTCGGTGTTTGCTTGGGGCCTTCAAACAGACAGTATTTAGTATACGTTAATTTTCCTCTGATACTGTCTAATAAGTCAGGCATGCACCGAGTTTGCCCCTGCAAGAAGCATTTACTTTATTGCTCATAAATTCCTTATAGAAAGTCATCTCTTAATTAAGAGGCATTGATATCTAGATAACATTTGCCTCCATAGGTCAATAACACCTGTGAACTTAAATCAGCAAAGAAGCACACAGAATTAGCCTTCCCTCAAAACCCCAAAGAGACAAACAGAATTCCAGGATCACTCCAGTAAAGACTTCATTCATATTAGAATCTGAGTGAAACTAATTGTATGTGTGTGTGTGCGCACAGATACACACTGTGAGACAAATGACAGGGCTAGCCACCACCCAGCTCAAAACTTGTCACCAACCCAATCTATGCACCCCTCATTGCAACCTAATGTGTCACAGTTATCAATCTATGGGTTTCGACTGGATTTATTTTTTTAATATTCCCATATGCATTTAAGGTCTTTAGGCACAATGAAGACCAACCCCAAGACCTTCCACGTGACGTACCACTGTGCTACATCCTTAGTTCTTGGAGACAGTCTCACTGTGTAACCCATTCTTGTCTCTACGCATGACCCTCATCCTTCTGCTTCCTGCATGTTGAGATTACAGCATGCGCTATCCTGTCTGAGCCAAAACTCCCCATTCCTAAGAACCCAACGCAAAAGTGGTACCTGAACAGTAAGTTTGGAAGGGAAACAAGGTGTGTGACTTGTTCACTTGAACTTCTGTTTGGCTATGGTGATCATCACAAAGTCCCCTGTCAGCCAGCAATGCTGATAAAGTCCATTCTGGGTTACCCAGCCCTTAGTAGATTCTATACATTAAAAAAAATAATAATCGGTTCTTCACGTGTCTGAAAGGGAGTTCAATTCCCATGCAAGCTCTTACTGTGTGGTGTGGCTGATTTGCAGATAGTTAAGAAGAAAGCAGGAGTGTCTCCACAGTAAGCAGCTGTCATGCCTCATTTCCCTGTCTGGGAGACGCTAAACACTGCGTGCACTATAATTTCTCGCTAATTAGCACATTTCTAAACAGGCATCTTAGCTGCTAACCCTCAGTGTGGCCCCAAAACTTGTGTGGCCACATAATTGTTTTAAAACTTTAGGGAGACCATTGTGTAAAACGCCAAGGGGAAGCGATTTCGGTGTCTCGGTTGATTTACACTTATGTTTTGAGACTAACATTAATTAAAGTGTCAAAATGTCTATAATCTTTTATGTCGGGTTTTTTTTTTCCTTTTGAAGTTTGGTTTCTCCAATTCCTCTTCTCATCTAAGGCAGTCTTGGGCTTGATTACTGTAATTCCTTCTATGCTGCTATTCTTAAAGGTCTAATTAAGGGAGCGCTGGGGCTCAAAGAGCGGTGTGCACATCCAGCTAGAACAGTGATGTCTGTCATTCAGATTACGCTCCGCATTGATTATATGTGTGTGCTTCACACCACAGAACACCAGATTTTAAATGTCCTTATTGGCTTGCAAATGTCATTCTGAGTTTGAATGCAGAAGTGGTCTCCTGGAGTCTGGGTGTAGATTGATTGTGGAATATACTTGGAAAGCTAGGACCTGTCGCCGTCATAAGGAAAAGAGAATGGGGGCATTTGTTCCACATCATTCAAATTAACTTCTTTTCAATAAAGGGGGTTGACTCGCCTCTCCTCTCAGACGTTGGCTAGTCCAATATGAAAGTAGGCTTGTAAGCTCATGTCCCACATGGAGTCACACTGTGTGCATAGGGATTCCATGTGGAGTCATACTATGTGTGCTGGTATCCCTAATGGAGTCACACTGCATGCGTGTTAGCATCCCAAGTGGAGCCATGTTGGTGTGAGATTATCCCCAGTGCTGTGAGTGGAGAGGGTGGGCGTTCTTCTGGAGCTACATTAGGGGGCAGGGTGTTTGGAGGTATCTCATTAGTAGCATGGATAGAATTTTCTTTCTCATGATTGAATTTCATAAATACGCATGCAGCAACTTGGTAGCAATCTCTGAAAAAGTAAAGGATCTGGACCAAGCTCCATGTTGCCGTGGTATTTATTCTTCCTGCTTGCTGAGGGTGGGGATCATGAGAGACATTAGGTGACCATGGCATAACGACCACTCGTCTGGGTGCTTAGCAGTAACATAGACAAGCACAGAGAGATGGACTGGGATAGTTTCTCCAGGGCCACAAGAGCACATCATCTCAGGTCCGTGGGAAGGATGATACAGCTATTCCTCGTAGCACCAGCAGGGAGGTGCATGAAGCCTCGCTGAGGATGGAGTGTGCGCACAGCATGCTTCAGGGATGGCTCAGCTTTGGTCCAACGGTCATAACTTGTCTTTCATGCTGATTCTACCCTGAGGTGAGTTTCAGATACTGAACAATGTCATTTTCAAAATGCTAAACAATTACAATAATCAATCCAAGACATCAAAATCACAAACATATTAGACTGTATCAAAGCTAAAGTCCGAAGCACTGCCAGGGGCACGGGCCCTACAAAAATGTTTCCTGAAACCAACAGCCGACAGCACGAGACTCCCACATGTGATGGCTTCGGCATTTATTTCTGGACCTGTTGTATAAGCCGGAAAGATTCTGGCATCTCCAGGCCCTTCACATGGGCCCATGGATGACACGGGGATGATACCTGTGGTCACAGGTGGGTTGCAGAACTACACAGGTGTGGACTGAGTGTGGAAATTAGTGATTGTGTGGTTTTGCTGCAGTGCAGTTGACTTCCTTGCTATTAAAAATGCATGCATTTGCATTTACTTTCAAAAAGGTTTCATAGGAGAGTATGGTAGCTGTGTGCTCTAGGTAAGCACTGCGTGCTTCACTGCTGCAGTAAGAAGGATCTCCCTTCAAATTTTCTGACTGTAACCAGGCAAGGATATCCCCTGAGTCTGCATTCCTAGCCCCAGGTAGACATTATCTCTGCCCCTCCACACGGGCCTTTTGTCCCAGCCTGAGCCAGGGACACACAGCCTGGCAGTGCACAGACACAGCTCCGAAAGCTGCCAAGCTATTTTCTTCCTTGTCACTCAAGAAATGTCACAGCTCCTGCCTCCCTGGTAGAGCTTAGCAAGCCCTTCTCTGGGCTTGGCAGGGAGAGGTGCCTGCTAATTCATTAGCCCCATAAGCTATGTGGCTCCTATTCTACAAAGACCAGGTTCGAGGTTCCTATCTTTATAGCAAATGGGTCACCAGTGGAAGGCATGTGTTTGGTTTCTCTGGGCTCTCTGAGGTCAGTCCTTAGAGTTCCCATAACTATGCTGCTGGTTTGTTAAAGGGCCATGAAGCAACTGAGTTTGCGTGGTTAGATTTTCCAGTGTCAGTTTTTCCTTAAACACGCTCAATGGATTCTGCGTTGTGAACCGGGGTATAGGATGCTTTCTTGGATAGGTATAAAGCTAGCCTCTCTACCCTGATCTGTTTCCTAGCTGAACCTTGCCTTTTCCAGGAATCTCACGTGGGAACTTGTGGTGTTTTTTTTCCATTGTCCCCCCAAACCTGTTCCGAAGGAGCTTTAAAATGGTTAGGCCTTTACCTTCATTATCTGAGCGGCGCAAACCAATTCTCAAAATCTTTATAGACAAAAAGAAAAAATCACCTTTGGCGGCATGTGGCTTTGCTCTGTGTCCCCACGCTGAGTGCACAGCACTCCTCTTTTAGAATTAAGCCCCGGGATCCCTATGGTTTTCTGCTTGGTGACTTTGGCTGCACTGCGAGGATATTGCGTCTCCAGCAAATATGTGCTGAAATTCTGTTCCATCCATGGGCCATAGAGGGAATCAAGGTCAGTCGTCCCCAGCCAAGAAAGAGCCCAGACCCCAACAAATGTTTATCAGCAAAGAAGATGAGTGGGGTTGCTGGACCTTGGTGGAGGGATTCAGGAAAGATCTGGGGAGACAGCATTGTCAGAAGCAGGGCAGAGGCAGGGGAAAGGCAAAGGAAATATTCTACTGAGAATGTGTAGAATGGGAAGACATCTTAGGTGGGGCTGGGAGGCGGGGCTGGGAGGCGGGGCTGGGAGGCGGGGCTGGGAGGCGGGGCTGGGACGTGGGGCTGGGAGGCGGGGCTGGGACGTGGGGCAAGGAGCTCCCAAGATGGGTGGGGTAGGATGTGGAACAGGACAGTGTGGTTCAAGAGCCTGAACATCCCATCCAGCACAGGAACCTAGTCACATGGACCTCAGCCTCTGGGAGCAGAGAAATGAGGGAAAAAGAGACACCCAGATGCCTCCATTAGTCCACACATCAGAACCAGTTTAGTATGAGGCAAGGGAGAGCTGGGATTCCAAGAGACATCTAGAAAATCTCCAAGGGTATGCCATCCCTTGGGGTGAATGGAATCGCAGAAAATGGCCCTGCAGGCAATAGCATGGGCTTCCCAAGTCTGGGAACCTGGGGTTGAGGGAGTGGAGGGTGAGTCAATCTTAGGGTATTTCTGAAAGGTGGCAGGGATGATGTCAGCATGGATGGACAAGACTCCTTCTGTGTACATATCCGAATCTGAAAATGGTACCCAAAATGTTTGCGCGTTTACTAATGCTCCTTAAGAGAGGGGTCCATGCTATCAAGAGATCTTTGGAGAAAAGAAAAGGGACTTCAGGTGTTTGCTCTGGGGCAGACAAGGCTCAGCCTGAACACCTGTCTCTCTACCAGTTTCCCTCCTGACTCTTCCACCACGCTCTTTTTAAGATTTCAGACCTCCCGCTCACCAGCTTGAGCCCCCCCCTCACCAGCTTGAGCCCCCTGCCGTGACGAGCTCGCCCATTTCATTTGTCGGGGCTAAATAGCAACTCGTTATAAAGATTTTGGTTGTTTTGTTTCGTTTTAGAAAACGCAGTCAGGAGAGAGCACTGCAAATATTGTCACTCAACAACAAGCTTGACTGGCACTGGCTTCTCACACCAGTGATTCCCTGTGTGGGCACTGCATTTTTTGACTCTGATTTGGGGCCCTGCCTGCTTCCCTGGTGTGGTAAAAGGGGGTTTAGCACAACACCATGATGTCTGTGAAATCAGCAGTGTAGAGTGTTCTGTCCTGCACACACACATAGACAAATACACACACACACACATATATATAGAGAGAGAGAGAGAGAGAGAGAGAGAGAGAGAGAGAGAGAGAGAGAGAGAGAGAGATTTCTAACTTGTGTTGCTGGGTACCTAGGTCCTTTTATAATGTCTTCTGTTGTTACACACACACACACACACACACACACGGATATCTTTAAGCCCAGCCTTGGAAAGCCTGACTTTCTAAGGTCAGATGTCCAGAAACAGACAGGCTGGACTGTGAGACGCGCGTATGTCAGAGATGTAGGCTGGCTTCATGGAGGAATTCAGCTGGCTGACTGAGCCTTCTTCTCTCGTAGCCGTCTCCTACACGAATTACAAGAAGACGCCTCCCCCGGTGCCTCCGCGGACCACCTCCAAGCCTCTGATTTCAGTGACTGCCCAGAGTAGCACGGAATCGACACAGGACGCCTACCAGGACAGCCGGGCCCAGAGGATGTCCCCGTGGACTCAAGATAGCCGTGGCCTCTACAACTCCATGGACAGTCTGGACAGCAACAAGGCCATGAATCTGGCTCTGGAAACAGCTGCGGCTCAGCGCCATGCCACTGAGGCACAGAGTGGCTCCACGAGGACCAGTGACAAGGCCATCCTGGTGTCCAAGGCTGAGGAGCTCCTCAAGAGCCGCTGCTCCTCCATCGGGGTCCAGGTAGTCTCCCCTGAACACCCTCTCTGGCGACGGTGTAGGCTGAGTCAAAATTCAAGTCACAGCCCCTAAAAACAGAAGTGGGACAGTACGGCTGAGAGGCCGCTTGTGCCTGCTGCAGCATGACAGACCCCAGAGCAGAGCCCACAGAGATGAGACGAGACTCGTGTACTGCCCAGAAACCTAGGGACACCCCACACACAGAGGTGTGGTCCTCGGGGCCGACCGCTAGGTAGATGATTTGGATAGATTATGCAGAGACCTTTAAAGGGGCTGAGGGGATCCGTCACAATGACTTGTTGTAACGTCTCAGTCCTCAAGGAGTGTGGGGAACAAAGGGGCAAACAGAGCCAAGCACTGTGGTGTGAGCTAAGGGTGTGGCCAGCGGGGGCCGTGTGCAGCGGGGCCCTTTCCCACACGACCTTCTGTCCCAGAGACCTCTGCATAGAAGAGCGGCACCCTGTTATTGCAGACCTTGCAGGGGCGCCCCACCATCCCATGAGGCCTGCCAACCTGGCTGTCCCGGCCACTCCTCAGCTGACCCAGGGGGCCTTGCTTGGGTTTTAGCGAAGCACCCAATACACAATAGGAGCCCTGTCTCACAGGCGGTCTCAAGTGACCTCCTCCAAGCCCTCGTGGACATGATTGCATGGGCCAAGCTTTGCTGACGCCATTTGCCTCTTGCTTTTTACACCTCTGCTCAGCCTGTGTCTGGCAGGCTTTAAAATCATGATTAATCACACACACACACACACACACACACACACACACATATTCTGCAAGGACGAGGTACACAGAGGTGGAAGTGACGGCCCCATACAGGACTGGGGCTGGGAGGGGCAGGACCAGGGGGGTGTCAGCCCACCTGCCTGGATCCTTGAGCCAGGTCTCCACACTGTGGCTTCATTGTTTTGTTTAGGATTCTGAATTCCCTGATCATCAACCCTACCCAAGGTCAGATGTAAGTATGCAACATCTCCAAATCCAAGTTCGCATGAAGTGTTTTTTTTTTTCCTCTCTCTCTCTCTCTTCTTTGGATTCTTCATATGACTGCTCTTGTCACCTCTCTGTCCTGGCTCTATGTGCCAGGAACTCTGCTGGGTGCTTCACACGGTTGCACAGAACCCTTGCCGACCCTTAGGAATAACTCAGCCCCGACCCTACATAACTAGCAAGCCTGAGGGGTCCTAGAAACCGGAGGAGTGTGGGACATCCGCCGTTTCTCTGTCCATAGGCCCATCTGTAGCACAGCCAGAGTTCTCCAAAGACACCAGGGCACATTCCCTACCAGGTCTTCAAACTACCCCCTGGGGTTCTTGGCCACAGTTGTCCATCCGTGGTCCACCCTAGGACTGAGGAGGAAGGCTCACCTCTGAGCAGCTAAAAGGGGTGGGTGCCATTTCAGGAGCTCATAGAGATGGACACCATGCTCCAAATGAGACACAGACTTCCTGGTGCTCCTCATAGCTGGGCCCACACCCGAGCTCACACACAGGGGTTCCTCCTCGCAGCTGGACCCCGCATACCTCTGGCTGAGTCTCTGCCTCTGTGAATGTTTCCAGGCACCATCCTCTCCCACTGTGTTCTATGGAGGCTGGGCCCGTGCCTCCTGCCTCTTGGTACCCCAGCACCTAGCACAGTGCCTGGCACATAGCGAGCTCTCAGTTCCTTGTTGGGTTTGGAATGGATGTCCGTTTTTGGTGGGTGGATGCTCAGTGGAGACACGTGTGAGCTCCGTGACACCGGTTGGTAAACTCGCTCAACTTCTTTTCTCAGTGGAGAAAGAAAAGGAATCCCGTGAACCTGGATCTTCATAAGTGTCTAGATAAAAATCAGTTGAAAAGCAGAACTCAAAACAGAGTAGAAGAGACACAAATGTCAGGGTAACAAGGAGACGTGGCCAGGTCCCAGCTCCACCAGTAAGAGGAGAGACTCAGAGAAGCAGCCTTTCAAAGTGAAAGACCATTCATAGACACCCAGGTCCTAGAGACCAGCTGATGCTCTGGAGACATGAAGCAGATATAAACAAGTAAATAAGATTACGCTGTGTCCCTGCTCCTAGCTCTCCAACATAGCCTCCCTTAACCCTTACTAGTGACCCTATGGACCAAGTGTCATTATTCCCAACCAATGGAGGGGACACAGCTGAGCAGGGAGGGTCAGTGCCTTGCCTGAGAGCACACGGCTTTGAGTGCCACCATAATGGATGAAGCCCAGGGAGTTGCCTCCCACATCCCTGACAGAGCTATGCTGCCTGGAGAATCGAAAGCACATCGGAAAGCAGTGCTGTACCAAAGGAGCCTGCCTTAGCATTCTTCATGTACCCTGCTGGGATTACCCAACCCGCCTGACCCAGGAACAGCCTTACTCTGCCCTTGGCTTATCGGAAAGGGCCATCAACATGGCATCCAGCTCTGAAGGGCACTGCTTCCTGCCTGTCCTAAACCCCTGCCCAATTACCCAGAGTCTTAGGGTTTTATTGCTGTGAAGAGACACCATGATCACAGCAACTCTTAATAAGAAAACGTTTAGTTGGGGTGACACCCTTATAGTTCAGAGGTTCAATTCATTATCATCATGGCGGGGAGCATGGTGGCCATGCAGGCAGACATGGTGCTGGAGCCGAGAGTGCTACATCTTGACTCAGAGGCAACAGGAAGTCAGGAAATCGACTGACTGTCACACTGAGTGACACTTGAGAAGATACCTCAAAGCCCGCCCCACAGTGAGACACTGCCTCCAACAAGGCCACATTTCCTGATAGTGCCACTTCCTTCAGAGGTCATTTTCTCTCAAACCACCACACCCAGAACCTTCCTTTCCTAGGGAAACTTGGGTAGAGCCCAAGAATGCACACAGTGTCCGATTGGTATAATGTTGCCTTCTGATGAACGTGTTGGCCCATTGGTTCCTGGTCTACAGGTATCACCTGACCCTATACGGTTAAAACTAAGTTCCAAGGGCCTGGAGAGATGACTCCGTGGTTCAGAGCACGCACTGCTCTTGTGGAGGATAGGATCACATTGGACAACTCACAGTAGCCTAGAGCAGCTCCGAGAGCCAACACCTCTGGCCCCCACAGGCACTGTACTCATGCACACACATGCACACAATTAAAAATAAAGGAACAGGGTCACAATGGAGCCTTCTGGGCTCTGCTCTTCACGTGGCTGCGCCTGTCACCCTGTCCTCCCACTCAGCATAGACTGAACATGTACTCCACACCCCCTGTGCCTTAGATGGCTGGACCCTACAGGGTGAATTCAGCCCCGCATGGCATCAGTTCTTGAGAGCTCTGGATTTAGCCCAGTCCTGGGCTGAGAAGAGGCTGTTCCTCTGAAAAGTCCTCACAGGTCACTGGGCCGCTCGAGCAGTCTGTCATCTGACTCCCTCATTCACCATGGCAGGCCTACTTAACCCTTTCCTGTTTGTTTGTTTGGTTTGGTTTGGTTTTGGTTTTTGGTTTTATCCATTTAACAGAGTGTCTGTTGTGGCAAGGTCTTCATTTTGTGTGGCCATGTGGGCTTGTGAAACTGCCTTGGTAGAAGGCAGGAAGTCTTTGTCCCGTGGACTTGGGCATCCCTCTGATATGGGGACAGTCATCACAAGGTCGTTCCCAAGCTGTCACAATGAGCAGCACCTCGGGAAGCCTTGTGACAGTTTCTGGTGAGGGTCCTACTGACTATGTATACCCTGTATTCAGTACATGGCATGTCTGTATGTGCGCACGCATGTGCACACTCACACACACTGCTCCCACCGCTGTTATGTTGGAACCCCCAGGCTCCTCAATAAGACATTCTGCTTCTCTCCTGGACTTAGGCTGGGCCCCTGAAGGAAACAGTGAGTTTAATCTCAAAAGCAATACATCTGCCTTGCTCCAAGGAAGGCTTACAAGAGCGAGCCCAAGGAGCTTGTTTGTTTGGAGAGCAAAGATTGCAGATGGAAGCTCAGGTGTACTCCTGAGCAATCTCAATACTCTGGGCTTCCACCTCAGAATCCAGCAGCAGTTCAGGTTCATACTGAGGCGGCTTTGCTGAAATTTTGTGCCAACCCTGGTCTGGTGTGAGAGAAAACATGGGCACAGGAAAGAATGCCTCGACTTAGGCCCTATTACCGTCCCGCTTGGGCATGCAGACATACATGCACACACCCAGAGACACACGTAGACCATCTCCATCAAACCCATCGAATCCCCTATGTCTCATGCAGACCACATACCACAGGGTCCATGCTTACCCTATCCTCATGGCTCCAGCTCACTACTGCCCTCTGTATACAGCCCGGCAAGAGCTGGGAGTAGCCATCCCTAGGAGCATAGAGGCACCTCAGTCACCTCAGAATTACTTGCCTATGTGCGGTTCTTCGCTGTTTATTGGGGAGCCCCCACCCCCGATACAGCTTCTGCCCCCAGAGTCACTCAGAAGG